>NC_091858.1:17135912-17438942 GCF_037783145.1 Equus przewalskii | reverse complement strand
GACCTAATTTCAATACAAAGGAGAAATAAAAGAAATTAAGAGGAAAGCACTTTATGATGATATTCTAAGTATTTCAAAATGTAAATGCTGGGATACAGTGAATGCAAATGCTACAAGTAAAGATCGACAGAGATGTGTTGTGTATGCCATTCAAACTCCATGAGTAGGTGTTCCTAGTGGTGACATGATACTTTTTGAAGTAATGAGCAGCTCGTGGTAAATTCTGAACAAAATAAGATACAGCATTTCTTTCCACTAACATGGATTTTATATTCCTGGACAATTCATTAATTATGCAAAAATTAATTAACTTTTGTAAAAGAAAAAAATGTGTCAAATGGACTTAGGTTCCCAGCACAGTGGTGCACAACTGTCCCACATATTGCTGGGTTTTGAGGGCTCCCCGAATCACTGTGACAACCAAAACTGTCTTAACAAATTTCAAATATTCATCCTGGAGGGGCAGTGTTGCCTCTGTTGGAATTTATTGGATTTGCTGATGATAAAGTAGACTTATTTCTTAGTGTCGCTAGGATTTTAAAAGGTTGCAAAGTAAACTTTTAGTCTACCAAGGGCAGTGCGCAGCCTTGGACCCCTGCTGCTGGAAAGAATGAAGCTAAGCAGAGAGAAGGGAGAGGGACCCATTCTTCCTAGAGTCCTGTGATATTTCCCTGAAAATAAATTTTGCTTCTTTCCCTTCTTCAGCCTCCTCCCTCCTCATTACACATTAGCTTAGTTTGATTTCTCTCATTTGCAATTAAAATAATCTGTTTTAATACTACCCCTCTCTTCTCAAATCCAGAGGAACTTTGGGACTTTTCATATTGACTTCTACTTCTTGGAGCAAATCAAATTATTTCAATGTACTATAGTTTATGCCACTTTGTAAAAGTTTATATCCTAGTGGAGTCTAAATGGTCCAGAAACTGGGTGTTTAGGGCACAAATTGTCTTTGATTGTAACCAGAATTGCCCAGATTATTAGAGGTGGGGGCAAGACAGGTCCCACTGGCCAAGAGCCTGTGGCTTTGGTATCTCCACAGTGTTTTTTTAGACCCAGTTAGCCGCTGCTGTAGATAACTGATATGAAGAAAACATACTTGCTGCTATATCCATGAATCTCACACTTAATGGAACAAGACTAGATAACACGAAGTTTGGAGTAAGACTTTATTTACATAAACATCTGTTTATCCAAAGAGAGCTACAAAAATGACTTTTGAAATACCAATTGCACATGTATGAATTACCTCAAAAACTTCTGGTTTTAGTCTATAGTTTAGGCTATATTGAGGAAAGTGATTTTCCCCTATTAATTCAATTGCTAAGTTTATTTGTAGGCATTGATGCTTTTTATTTGTCCTTGAAATTATTTTGAGATCCGTATTTGTCACTTACAAATTTATATTACAGATATGTACATTTCAAAGGCATTGTTAAAACCATATGCATGGTACTTGTAAGATGGTTAACAAACTGAATATCTTTTGTTTCTGTATTTCTTTTTACAACTATCATCAAATTATTTTTGCATTTAAAAAAGATTTTGTTTTATCCCAAACATCTAGAAAAGTGCATTGCACATAGTAAACACTTAATAAGTATTTGTTGAGTTAACCTTGGATTGGAAGTTGTTTTCTAATACTGATCATGCCGCCATTCCCCCTCCAAATTCATTATGAGGCACAGTGAGTATGTGATTAGAAATGACCTGTATGCTCAGGACAGATTTCCTTAGTTAAAGCGCCTCTTTCATTCCTTCTTCATTTAGATGAGATGGATAATAGCATTTGGGTAAACATGTCATCTACTCAGGCTTCTGAGGCACTTGCACTATTGTGTAATAAAATCATTGGGATTATCCTGGGGTAAAGTTCCATCACCATTTGACGGTCATAAAAAGAAAAACACGACTTTCCCAAATGACCATTCTAGTGAATTTTGTATTCTATCTTGACCTGTGACCTGTGTGTAATAGGAGATAAATGATAATATATGAAAGTAGAACCTATAGTTGAAGCTTTGCACCTGATGCATCAGATTTTATGGATTATGCTGACTCAGCAGCGTGTTTTAACTCAGCATAGACGGAGCAAGACTGCAGCACAGATGGAGCGAGACTGCAGCATAGACGGAGCGAGATTGTTAATTTGCATTTTCCCAAATCACACACTTACATGTCTATGTAAAATGTATCAAAACAAAACTGTTTTGGAGCAACGCAAGAGAAAGTTAAAGAAAATAGTATCATGATAGTAACCCACATATAACCTTTAAGAGACTTAAATCCATAAAATATTAAACTCTGTGAAGAAATGACTTTAAATAATGACTAGTAAATATATTATGATGATAGCCACCCGTTCGCCAAGTATCTTGCCCGAAAGTACCCAATACATAGTTATTGAACAGAGTTTAATTTGAGTATAAAAGATCTTTATTTTCCTAATCATGGAAAACTTGGAGTGAAATGAGTTGCAACCTGCTTATTGAAGAAGACTAACGTAATCTAACAGTCTGTGAGAAGCTGTTTATAGCACATGCTCTGTCTTTGCTCAGCTTTGGAGCCTCGTAGACATGGATTTATTTCCATCTCTTGCGAGCTGTGTGAACTTGATCAGGTTATTTAACTTTACTATATGTCACTTTCCTCAAATAGTAAAATGGGATTAATAATTGTATCTTACCCTGTGTAGATTTTGAGGCTATAATGAGATAGTTATGTGGGTGCAGTCACTAATGCTTGACACTGAGCTATCCATCCACATATCCATCACTATTTCATTATTATTTGTTAATATGATATTCATGAGAGCTGTTGAGAATGAGTGAAACAAGATTGGGATGTTAAAAAGTGAGTGTATTCACCTGTGTAGGGTGGCAGTTTCACCGTGGGAAGAGAAGTGGTGAGCTGGCTGTGTGAGCTCATCCTGGATGAGACTTAAGTGTTGGTCTTTGCATGGCTCTATCATAGAGCTGAATGTAAGTGCTTGAGTTTAAAACTATCAAAAGCTCTCCAAAGGTTCTTAACTGCCTAAAGGCAGCTTTTAATTTTAAGCACTGAGAAAAGTCAATCAGCCTACACCTAAAAATATGCATTGGAATGTGTTTTGCATGCATTAAAACCTAATTTCACATCTCACCAAGTTTAACTACTTTTTTTTTTTTCTCAACTAGTCTCAGGTTCTGGATATTTGATTTATATATAATAGAGCACAGAGGTTGTTTAAACTTACACAGGCCTGCATAAAACAACTGTTCTGCTTAATTGTATGCATGCTTTCAGCAGTATTGTTTCCTTGAGATATTTTAAAATATAAAGGCTTTCATCAGAAACTTGAGAAAAGTTATATACTATAAATAAGTTCTCTCTCAACCTACTGGGGAAAGCAAAATCTAATAGAGGGAAAAGCAGAATTTTATTAATATATTCACATTGCATAATAAAAGCTCTATATTTTGCATAGAATTTATTGCATGTATATTTACCAAAGTAAAATTAAAATGACACTTTTATTTGTTCTGATATGCAGAGCACTTCAGTATGCAGAGCCCTTGTTTGAGAAGCCTTATTGCTATTGCTTTGCTTTGCTTGAAGACTTTATACAGGAGAGTTTCATCTTTTAATTTGTAAAAGTAGACAAGCTGGTTTATTTGCATATGCCGATATTTCAAAAATGCTAAGTGGAAAAATGAATGCCTGAAAATCAGGAAAAAAAGAGAAGGCATTGCTGGTGGTATTCTTCTCCACATTTTTCAGTGTGGGGCTGGGAGCATCAGGGGACAAGAAGCTTGATTATAGCCCTGCCTGAGTTGGTGTAATTCGTCATCGCTGAGAGAGGCTTCTGGTTACGGGACTCAAACTGAAGCCATCACTGCAATGTCCAAGGAGTGATTTCAGTGAGTTTGATCCTTAACCCTACTCGATGGGGTTAATATTAGCTGTTTTAATAGTTGTTTTTTTGATTCTACCAATTTTGTGAAAGAATATAAGCACGTGGCAGGACATGATGCCGGAAGATAAAGACTCTATTGGTCCTCCCAAATATTGTGTTCAGTATGATGGCAGAATTATTTAACCTTTGATTTTCCCTTCTGGCCAAAAATCTTTCCACAACTTTCTTATAGCCTGGTATAAAAGGAAATAGTTCAAAGAAAGATGAATTTTATTCTCTCCTAATTCTAGCATTCTATCTGTCGGTAACTCTATTTCTATGATGGCTGCAACTATTATAACCATATTTTATCCATGTACTTCTTTAAAATACTTGACATTTAGAAGATACAATTCCAGGAATCTACAGTAACAAGATGTTTTCTATATTTTCTTTAATAGTGAGTGAGTTGGCAACAATAGTGATATCCACGTAGTCCTTTTGACAGTTTTCTGGGAATTTTGTGTACCTATACAGAACTTGTGCAGGCTTTTTGATATGTCCAACTTCCTTTAGAAAATTTTTGGAATAAAATAGTACATAAAAACTTCCTTTTTCTTGAAACTGGAAATGCCTTTGCTTTCAACCTTATCTCCAGGTAATGAAATTACTGGCTCTGGGCAGATGTTGGTAGTAATGGATATCAGAGTAGGTGGGACCATCCGCGAAATGATCTGGATGCTGTTCTGCTACATTACCTCCATTATTATCTAAACTACAAGAGGACATGAAAGGTGCACTGTTGATAAGGGAAAGCTTGGGCCACTGGCAAGCATGCATTTCCAATATTCAAACGTAATGAAGGAAAAACGGCTTTCTGGAGAGCGCAAATTGGTATTTCTATCTTTGGATTAAAGTTTGTACTGCCTCATCAGTGTCTCAGTTTGCATAGAGACCCCCAGAGTATTTTTTGAAATGTGTTTTATCAGGTTATTATCGATAGGAACACATATGGTTCTTTTAATGGATGATTGTTAGTGGTTTATTATTATTCCAGAGCTCGCTGAAACTGATCAGAAGTTGGTGGGGTCTGATTGCCGCAGCGGATGGTTCGGTTCAGCTTGTCTTAGTGATAAACCTTTGTAATTTGGACCAAGAAGCTTACATTTATTGCTCCTGTTGTGCTAAAAAATACCCATGGCAGCCTTCATGATAGTCTCACATTCAGTTGGCCCTAATCATCCTGAGTAACCATTAAGTGGCTAAATGCAACCGTAAACACCTATAGGCATCGCTAGATAGATAGACGTGGGTGTATGTGTGCTCTAGACAGAAATCTGAAATCTAGACTTCCCCTGAAGCAAGTAAAACAGTGCCTGTAAAAATAACGAGTTCAGCAAGATTTCGGTTGTTTGTGTTATATTCAGATAATGGAATTTTCCTGAAACTTTAAATGAGTTACTTTTTGTGGGTACCAGACAATGAATTTCAGGAAAAGTATTTTACAGGCAGTCTATGTAGAACGACTTTTATAAACTGCTTTATACAAATGCAAAGTATTCACGTATTAATATCTTGAAGAACAAGGATTGTCTTAATTGTAATTCTGATGTATCTAGTTTAATGCCGCAAGATGCTACAATCTGCTTCAGTTAACTAAGTGACTTATAAACTAATTTCTTACAGTGTTTTACATATTCAGCAATCTACATTGTCATTATTTAAAGATGAAAAGAGGGAGTTGTTTCAAGATTAAATGTTAAAAGATGCAAACATGCTCATTTAATTAAGGAAGCATGCAGATGAGCTTGTGGGAAGAATATCAACCTGAACGTTGTGTTTTATACATTTGTATCTTCCACTAGTTTCATCATAGTCTCATTATCTGAAACTTCTTGTTTCTTTCTAATTGAAAGAACACCTGCTCTTCATTTCTTATAGAGTTTGCTGTTTTCATTTGCTCTTAGTAAAATCTCTAAAGACCAATTGCCAGATTATAGCCTTAAAATTGCTCTTTCAGCAGCCTGGATGGGCAATTATCTTGAAAAGGGGAAGTTAAGTCAAAACATTCAAAATTTGTGTCTGAGGTTTCTTAAAAATGATGTCTATAAGGAATATGGCTCTTTTAGGAAGATAAATTGTAACGTGAGCTCTCCACTATTCAGAAAACTGGCCCGAGATTGGGCAGGCAGAGGTGCATGGCCAGCATGACAAAATATTCTGACAAAAACCAAGAAGCAATTAGAAACTACACAGAGGTTTTAAATTTCAAACCTAATTTTGATTAGCTAGTATACTGCATATTATGTAAGTGATTATATACATCACAGACACATCATGGTTGGATGAGTCAAAATTGAAACAATCAAATAAACCTCAATGAGTGTTAACTTTCAAAAATTAAACAGAAGGGGTCAGCCGGGTGGCGCAGCGGTTTTGTTTGCCATTTTGCTTCAGCAGCCTGGGGTTTGCTGGTTTGGATCCCGGGTGCGGACCTACATACTGCTTGTCAAGCCATGCTGTGGCAGGCATCCTACATATAAAATAGAGGAAGATAGGCACGGATGTTCGCTCAGGGCCAATCTTCCTCAAAGAAAAAAAAAATTAAATAAAAGCAGCAGTGTTGGGTTTTTAGATTTTCGTATAAAGTGAATATTATAAATAATAAAGATCCTCACTAATGTGTGATTTTTAGACTACTATTTTGCATATTCCTCCATGGTAAACAAAAAAATCAAATTTTTTGTTTTTTACCTTGACAATATTTTATAATTCCAAAAAAGGAAAAAGAAGTAAATAATTTTATATTATGGATTACTCATGTTATAACAGATGTTTTTAATGTCATTTTTGGTGCCTACTTTTCATTATATATAAAAATAGACTTTATATTCGATGGCTGAGCATCAGTTAGCATTTTCTTATACTAGAATAAAAATTATGACAGGCTAAAGTGAGTATGCAAAATCTTCTATTAGTCAATGGAATTTAACAGGGGCACATTTTAAAACAAAATGGTGACTTATGTAAATTAAAAACTATCTGTATTCTTAAGGGTCACAGAGTATAGCTGAACAACAAGTGTATAATTTCATTTTAATAACCATTCATAGTTGCAATTCCTTAGAATTGTTCTTTTTTTCCCACAGAGATATTTCATCCCTTGCAAAAAGTAGAAAACATTAACTTTCCTGGTTAAAAGTATTCCAATAGTTACAAATTGTGAGTTTACTGTTTTCTCAAGATGTATAGCATCATGATTTTTTGTCGATCAGGAAGTTGACGGAGGTTGATGTTCATGTCAAGCATCTTCTTGCTTTGTTGCTATAGGAGTCCTCTGAAAATTATTTGTACAATGTAGAGAGATTCCTATATCCCATGAAATTTATAAATCTATGTAAGAATAAGGCACTTAGGATTTGTAATGTTTTGATGTGTGGACTCATACTGTATAGCAAACGGAGAAGTGCTAGATAGAATTTTAACTAATATTTAACATAATTATTATTGATAATAAGGCTATGTTAGAAAATCATCTTTTTTTCACAAATATAAATCTTTTTTTCTTCGGCTCTTCGAATGTTTTGTATGCAGAAACATTGATTTTTTTTCTGTAAATTCATATATATTTTCTATATAATTTCCCATAGGAAAAAAAGATGTGTATATTTTACTTTTGTGTGTATTTTACTTCTGTACGAGGCAACCTTTTAAAAAATCAAAACCCCTAGAAGGTACTTGATAAATGTTTTTGGGAGTAGAGTCACTCTTGTTGCAATTATTTGGTTAAAACTTTAAGAACTAATAAACACTAATTACCCTTAATCTTTGTATACGCTTAGCTGCAATTAAAAGGGAATTATTAAAAATGCACTTAGCGTAAATTATGCTTACCTGATAGAATCTATTTTCCAATTTCTCTCTTTATGTTACCCCTTAATGTGGAAAAAGAGTGATTAAATGTTTTGGGGCATTAAAATTGTTCAAATTCCACTAATTAGAATCTAATTTTTATTATGTTGAGCACAAACATTGAGAGGCAAATATCTAAGCCAAGTTTCCATGTTTTTTCATTTCAACAGATCTGTGGTCAGTTATACCTTGTTGCCCCAAAGAAGAAAGCTAAATACCATCTATTTTCTAGGTAACGGTGTTGAAGTTGTTTTGCATAGTGTATTTCCCTCATTACAGCCCATTGGTGGTTCTTTAGTCCCTTGGGGAAACCTAAAATCAACACTTTTAACATATTAGTAGGTTTGCCAGGTAAAGTTCCTCATTACCTCAAAGAAATTTATGTCTATTGCCTAAGATACTAAAAAACCTTTGTTCTCGTATCTCTAGGTCCATGGGTTCTTCTTAGGAGAAATCTATGTATTTAAGCACATTAACAAATAACATACTGTTCGAGCTTTGCCCATGGCTCTCAATTAGTCCGCATGATGTGTTTAAATGATGAGAAGCTGGGAAGTCAGACCTAAGAAGAGAGTATCAGTGAACTCCATCCTCAACTTTAATAAAGCAGCAATGACAAAAAATAGCCACAGATCCTAAAGCATTCTGTAAGACTCTTCAAAGGAGATAGCATAAAAATCCTGAGCTTAATTCTTAGATCCATTTTATGTTGGCCCACTTAAAAAATAAAAATGATTAAATAGAGTTAATCCATTAAGTTGTGGCTTCAAAGGATTTTCCTCATGTATAGTTCTATACAACATACTTCTCTTCATGAAGTGAGTTAGCTAGTGTTGATGTCAGTATAGAGTGCCAAAATCATTATAAGAACAACTCTAATTAAGGACGATGGATCTTAACAGAATGGAGAAGCCCCTTGAGAACCGGAAATTTAGAATAATCTTGAATGTTTTATTATTTAGCTGCCTATAAAGTCATTTCTTAAGATCCACTAATCAGCATAGGAGAAACTTTAAAGGTTTTTTGAATCCCTTCTAGGCATGGAAATACTATTGTGAGCAACTTGATCAATATACGTACTCAAAACCTCATTTGATAACATTGGCATTTGCTTGTTTTCCTCATCAGTCTGCCTTTTTCTCAGTGTTCAGGTTAAAGCTTGAATGCTCACATCACTGGAAACCTTATCCCCAAATCAGAATCTAATCAGAGATAGTTACATTAAAGACAACTGTCCTAGTTACATACAGAAATGGAATTCAAAGGCTTGTATATTTCATCATTCTAAGTAATCAGTCTGTTTTATGATAGGTTGGTCCAGTCTCAGGTAGTGGTAGCAGTTTAAAAACTGTGGGGAAAAACAATAACTCAGATTCCCCAATGGCTTACCTGATGATATGTCCCCAGAGGGTTTTAATACATATTTTTCAATTGTTACAACTTTTTACTGGAATGTGACATGATGGAGAAGAAAATGCAAGTATTTATGTCTTCTAACCTTCTTTAATATAACCTGTTAGTTGATGGTATTATTGCTATTATCATATTTACAAGATGTCTACTCTTGAGGAAATATTCACCTCTACACAAGTAGACTTATATACATAGAGAGTAGCTAGAGGGACATGTGGAGTTGAGGGATGGTGTGTTAGTTTCCAAAGAAACACAAACTTAGTGGTTTAAAGCAACATAAATTTACTCTTACAGTTCTCGAGGCCAGGTATGACATGGATCTTGTGGGGTTAAGATGAAGGTGTCAGCAGGGAGGGTTCCTCCTGCAGGCTCTGGGAAAGAATCCATTTCCTTGCCTTTGCTAGCTTCAGGAAGCCTCCTGCATTCCTTGACTTGTGAGCCCTTCCTCATAGCCAGTCACCTTTTCTCCCCCTGCTTCTGTCCTCACATTGCCTTGTTCCTCTTCTGTCACCAAATCTCCCTTGCCTTCCTCCTTTGATTAAATTTGGGCCCATCCAGATAATCAACAGTCATTTCCCCATTTCAAGATCCTCATTTAATCACATGTGCAAAATCTCTTTTGTCATATAAGGTAACATTCACAGGGTCCAGGAATTGGGGCCAGGTTATCTTTGGAGACCAGGATTCAGTCTACCACAGATATTTTCACTTTTTAACTTTCAAGAAGAGAGAACTTGAACATGGTTTTTTGTGCTGATGAAAAGGAGTCAGTAGAGGGGAAAAGTTGAAGATATGAGAAAATCAGGAAATAATCACTAGAGCCAGTTCCTATAGTAGGAGGAAAGGGTAGAACCTAGAGAACAAGTGAGGAGATTATCTTTGGAGGAGAGGCTAGGACATTGTTTCCCAGTGCGGAGGAAGAAAGGATGGGTAGAGGTGAGGCCGAATTTGTAGTAGGTATGGTGGCAGGAAACAGGGAATTCCTCCTTGAGAGCTTCTCTTTTGGCTGTTCCATTGAAGGCAGGTCTTTCTCTGGGAATGGACGGTGGAGATGAGGTAGGAGGTTTGATGGAGGATGCAGGTGATGAGAAATAGTTGTATGGATAATGGGAAAAAGAATAAACTTAGATAACACAGAAGGCATATTGGTCAGGAGAGAGGGCCTGGTTTCTGAAGATTGTGAATTAATCCATGGGTTTTGCAGTTTTTTTATAACAATAGTCAGAAGCTTGGATGTTATTGTGGGAGATGTGGACAGTTGGATTGAGCTAAGATTTCTAGGCAGAGGCAATGGAAAGACTGGGGGAATAAGGGAATTGAAGCTTCTGAAATGGTAAATATTAGATTCTAAACTGGTTGGGGAAACTGAAGTTTAGTGGGAGTAACTGAGTGAGAGATGGAGCGATAGGAGATTATTGGTAGCATATGAGGCTTAAGTTTAGATTTTAAGAGCTAGAGGAGTTTCAGCTGAGTGTCGGGCATGGGAGTGTGTGTCTGAAGGGGATTGGTGATAAAATGTACTAGAGATGAGGAGTACAAGGAGATGAGAGAGCATTGAATTGTTTAATTTTTGCTTGGAGGTTAAACTATTTAGGAAGATAGAAGGACTTGGGGTCTAAAAGACAGTGAGTGAAAGTGAGTAATTTCAAAGTTGGCTGTTGGGGGAGTAATTCCTCAGTGAAGATGCAAGAGCCAGGTTGCAACTAAGGCAAAGAGGCAAAGGGTAAGTTTGATGAACAAATTGCAACTATATGGAAGTTTGTTATGGAGTTGAATTAGGACATAGTAGAAGAGGTTGAGAGGGAAGAACACTGGGGGAAATTGGATTAGAGAAAAGGAGTCACAGAGAATTCTTATGGGATAAAAACATTGGGAGAGGAGAGATCCATGAATGACTTCATACCATGTGGTGAGTGTCAGCCATGGTACTTTTGGCTGAAAATAACAACAAATTCCCCCTAAATGTGGCATAACAATATGAGTATTTACTATCCCACATGAGTGGGCATCCAGAGTTTGTTCGGTTCCAGCAGCTCAATAATGGTAGAATTCAAATTCTTTCTGTTTTCCTGCACAGAAATCCTTTACATTCTGGCTTTTTTTTTTTTCAGCCTTGTCCTTTAGGGTCATAAAAGAAAGGACATTTTCAAAACACAACACCCAGTGGGAAAGTAAGAGAAATGGCTTTTTTTTTAAGGGTGAGTAAAGCCCTCCCAGAAACCCCATTACTGACATCTCTTAAAATACTGTTGGCCCAGATTACCTCATAGGCCCACCAGTAAACTCATCATTTGGCAAGGTTAGAGAGACCACCACAATTAGCTGAGAACAATAAATATTTACCTCCTAGGGCTGAGAGATATCCAGCCTCCTCTATAGGAGAAAAAAGAGCAGTGGCTTTGTTTAGGCAATGAATATAGTGTCTGTCCCTGGTGGTGGCCAAGGATAAGAAAAGCTCAACGCATGCAAGTTTGTATGATATTTTTGTCTGTTGATGACTGTGTGGCCTTGAACAATTACAATCTCTTCGGCTGTAGAGTTGTGATTTAACTTATGCAAAATGCCTAGCCCAAAAAAGTACTGAATATCAGCTGCTGGGGCTTCTTTTACTTTTTTGATGCTTGAAATAGGTATTTTAAGACAAGCTAAAAGTCACCACTTTTCTTTGATTTTTATGCTGACCTTTAACTTTTCTCTCTGTGTCTGACTATAAAAATAAATGAAAGAAGAGATTATGGGAATAAAAGGGAAGATTGAGTACGAGTCTCTCCAATTCTAGAGGCCTTAATTTTTACCACTCCTTTTGAATAGTCTCAAAAGCCTCTTAGAAGAGAATTCTCTTGTAACTACATTCTGTGTGAAAGTCAAAGAACTTTAGAGGCTTTGCAATACATGGATTTAATTTTCCTTGTAAATCTAGCTAAGCACATAAAATAACACAATGCAAACAGATCACAGAAACATAATTTCGGTTCTAAAGTGTGTCTTAAAAGTCATTTAATCTAAACAATTGATTTTCAGAGGGAAATTCTGAAGACTCTTGTGATGCCCTCAAAATTATGAGTGAGTACGAAGGTTGGAACTTCAAGCAGTTTCTTAGAACTCCAAATCTAGGACTCCTTTTCACTCTGCTGCGCCACTCTGAAGAACTCTCTTTTTTACCATGAAAAATGCAGTATTTTATTGAAAAAAGTTGTATCTCCTTAGATAGTGTTAACAAAAATTATCTCTCTCTATGTGTATATATGTATGATAAATATTGTATCATATATATTATATATAATATTATCTATGCATATATATTATATACTTATATACTATATATAATATCTATTGTATATATCTATGTACTTTTATGTGGGACCTTGAGCAAATTACTTGACCTCTAATGCCTCAATTGACTCATTGTCAATTTAGGATTCTAATAATCACAACCTGACAGAATTCTTGAGAGATTTCAGTGAAGTCACTATCACTAAAAATGCATCCGTTTTCAGGTACACTATGGAATAAATTGGCTTTGTAGGTTACTGTGTTAATAGAATTACCATATATTATCGTTGGGGAAGACAACCTGTGAAGAATACATTCTGAGTTTCTCACAACTGATTTATGAACTCATTTCTGGAAATCTCTCTATTTATGAGATGGAAATGGCTGGTAATTAAATATAATACAAACTTCAGAATAGATTACAAGCAAATTATTTGGATGGGTTAGTTAGAAATTATGTCTCAAACTACACCTGTCACTGGTGATAATTAATTTATTGCTATAATATACCATACGTTATGTTGGAAATAATTGACATCCCTGGCCTGGCTCTGATGAGCCCCTCCCCCATCCCTTTTCCTGCAAACCATGGGAATCGATTCCTTTGACCTCCTTACACATTTTTCCAAGGAACTCCTTTTGGCCTTGAAAGGAATTATTTTTCACTATATACATCTCCCCATGTGACTTTGTTGTTTTATGACTCCTCTTTAAACAACAGAGGTAAACAATATTTAGTAGATTTATAAACTTATTTAATAGAGATTAAGAAATTTAAGTAAAGTTTCCTAAGATTTTGGAGAAATCTGAGAGCATCTTAGGCAACCAAAGGAAGTGCAAGGCTTTCATCAGTCTATGTTCCTTAAAGACAGTAGAGTTTGGAGAAAGTTACATAAAAATTGTCAAACTACTAGTTACAAATTTGCTCTTAGAATAAGTGTTTTTTTATATTAAACTCCCTTTTAAACTTATCCAGATTTTTTAAGGATCCCCTTCACTTTCTGTCTTTCCCCTTCGTATAAAAATGCTCTGGTTTCTCCTATCTCAAACCCCTCCTTGAAATCTTATTGTTCTTTCTAGCTCCTTCCTCTTTTCTTCTTTTTGCTTCCAAACTTTCTAGTTGAGTGATGGGAAAGCCTCTGCTTCTACTTCTTCAATGGCTCTTCTGTCCTTGTGATTGCTGCTGTAACCTGCTTTCTCTGGACTTCCTAACCTCTTGAGTAACCCCAAGGACTTCTGGATAATACATCTCCTTGTTCTGTGGGCACCACTGGGCTCTCTGCTCCCCCCAGCTCCTCTGCCTGGACACTCTTCATCCCTGATTTCTACCATCCAGCTCTCCCCGTCCTTCTGCTGTCTCTCTGGTTATTCCTCCACCTCTTTCTCCAGTTCCTCTTCATCCTCCTGTCTCTCAAACATGGATACTTTATCAGTTTCCAGTCTACCCGAATTTTTCTTTTTAGCATGCCTCATTTATTTTCAGGACTTAAACCTTCATCCTGGAAAATGATTCTCGCTAAATGTCTGGCCCTCTCTTCTCTCAAAGGTCTACTTTTCCAATCGCTATTCTGGCATTTCTGCATGATTAGCCTGCCATCAACTCAAACTTAGCATGTCTGGAATGAAACAACTTTTCCTCTTATAAAACTCCTTAGCCCCTTGACTTCCCTGTGTCTTTTAGTGACTCCAAAATTCTCAGTCTACAAAGACTTGAAACTTAACAACCATCCTTTTGCTCTGTCTGCCTTCTCAAGCCCCGTATCCCTTCAGTTTTGGAGTTTCTGTGAATTGTTTCTTGACACTATCACTTGCATTTAATCCTTCTTTTCTGCAAGCACTTCTACTCTAAGTCCTTATTAGATAATATTTGTCTTATTACAGCGTGCTTTCAGTTCATATCCTCTGTCCTATCTTTCACTCCAGTTCTTATCCCTTTCTCACTCTAAATCTTTCTAAAGTACCACTCTGATTATGCCATTATAAACAAAATCTTAGATGACTCCTTTTCTTATTGGAAGAAAAATCTCTTTAGTCACTCATTACACACTCCTCTCAATCAAAGCAGCTTATCTTCTTATTCTTATCTTCTCAAAAAAAAACCCCCTCTTCTCCAGCTAATTGGATCAGTCACCACTTTCATGAAATGGTGACGCTCTTGTTGTCTCCCCTCCCAGAAGGCCCTTTCTACTACTCACAACCAACTCAGCCTGTAATATGGAGCTCACTTCTCACCTCTCCTGCAAAGCCTTCCTTGACCACCATGGCATGAGGAATCTTTGCTTTCATAAACGTGGGTAGCATTTATAAACTGATCAATTCATTTTGCAGAGAGTCATACACTGACGTGACAATCTGTTTCATTGTTACCTTGAACTGTTTTTAGAAATATATTTTCAAGAACTAAATCTATTTTAAATTCTACTGTAGATGTGCTTATTTCTGTTTACTTAATTAGAACAAAAGATGTTAAAGAAAAGGCTATGTTCATTTGTTCAACTTTTACTGTTTTCTGTGAAATTTTTGGAGATATAGAGCTGAGCCAAACGTGATCTTATGTATAAATAGTGCCACTTTGATGGGACAGACTGGTAGATAAACGGATAATTGCTGGTGGTTGTTTTAAATGTTATAATAGAAGCACGTGTGGGACACAGTTATGATAAAAAGCAGAGATGACCAACACTCAGGAGTGTTTCGGAAGGGTCGCTATGATCAGTGAGCCTGGAAAGGCTTTCTAGAAGGCAGTACTTAGGACGAGTCCTTCTTTTGTATGATGTTCCATTCTTCTAAAGGCTGTGAGCATTCCAAAGTCATCCCTTCCAACAAGGGAAGCCCCCAGTTGGGTGAGAAATACATCACGGAAAGCTGACCCTTGATATGTACATTTTCCAGTAAGATAGAATACATAAAAATTCAAGTCATTTTTAGGAACAAAGTAAGCTGTCAAGTTTGATTGAAGTATACATGTTTTATTGGTGGTGATAAAAATTAAAATAAAAAATATAATTATAGATAATGTGGATTTAATTCATGTTAATTTCCTATTGCTATCTAACCTGCCTTTTATTCATGCATGTCCTTCTATAAACAACTGCTCAGATAAAATCTTTATGAATATTGTTTTAATTTTATGTTGGAGAAAACATTATTTGACTTTACTTTCTAGAATTCATAAACTGCGAACTTTACCTGGTGGCTTACCTCCTTATAATTACTGTGAAACAATCTTAAGGTGACTAACTGTCTTTTTAGTACCTTTGGTTATAGAAAGTTCTCTTCAACAGTTTTCAAGAAACTCTTGAAGAGATATAGGATAATTAGAATGGGAGTAAATAGCTACTATAATTGGTCATGGTTGGAGAAATTAATAATTCTGGCCACATAAATTTCTGTTTTCTCATATATGATAAGTCTAAAGCAACAGAAAATGAGAAATATTTTTATTGTGAATCACCTAAACATAGTCCAAAAGGGCTTTATTAGATAAGGAAAACTTTGGTTTTGTAGCAAAAACTATATAACTCACTTTTGTATATATAGTTATATAACTGTATATATGAAAGCTATATAACTCAAAGTAAATAAGCAGTTTGAATTCTGTTTGGATAGTATGTAAATGAACTGCAAAATTAGTTATTCTACTTATTTTAAGATCATTGTCGTTTCTCAGATAAGTAATGGAAAAGGAAATTATTGATCATTAGATGGAAAAGGAAATGATTGATCCTGAAGCACTGGCTATTTTACATATGATATTTTGGCAAAATCATGTATGTGTTTTAAATGACTTTCCTGATGGTAGGCCCTACAAGGTCTTGGCAATTCATTCATTCTCCCTTTTGTTTGTACTCTGTTTTCATCACTTGCTGCAATAACCATGCAATATATATGAATACCACATTTCTCCATTTAAAAAAAATGCAAACCAAACCAAGTTTAGGTTTCAAGTAGCCTGTGGCATTTGCATGAAAAATCAATGTGCTCCTTGCTCTATAGTTAAATCCACAGAGTCAAGAGCATGTTTTACATAAGCCCTGTGTATTCTATTAGAGCCTAGCCTGATAAAAATGTACGTAACAAAAACTGCAGTTCCATCAAGGCCTTCAGACTCTTAAGCTTGACATCGATATAATTGAGAAGCCAAATAAAAGTCCCATCACCATAGATTATATCATCCCCAGTGACGATCGAGAGAAAAGGCCAAGAATGTTTAGAAATTTCAGAATATGCATTTATATTTGAATTTTGATGAAATTACTTATCATAAGAAAATATTATTTCTGAGAGTGGAATGGAATACAAAATTCCAGAAAGGGGACTGAGATAGGGTATAACAGAAGCAAGAGGGGCTTTGGGTTCAGACAGACATGGGTTCGTGTCTCAGTTTAGCATTTTACTAGCTCTGTGGCTCTTCCCAGGTCCTTTTTAATTTCTCTCATCTCTAAGTGATATTGATAGTCCCTACAATTTAGGAATATATGTAAAATGTTTGACTATAGAAAGTACTTGAGAAATATTCCCATTCGAGGTGCTGTTATGTAGGCAAATATTAACAGTAGTGAAATATTACATTTGGAATCCTCGTTTGCTTTAAGATTTTGACTTAGCATCTTGAGTTCTGAAACTGTTATCCAGTTGATTGTATGGCATTTTAATATTAGAGTGCTGGCCTTCTGATCCTTACGTGGGCCCATTAGCATCCGGAGTGGTTGCATCTGTGGAACAAGAGGAGGACACATTCCTAATTATTTTATTCATGCACAATGAGTGAAAAACAAAACTATATTAATGGGTAAATCCTTTAGAAGCACAGTAAGTGAATATGGAAAGAGCATTTTTTAATATTGTTGACACAACTGGCTTGATATTTTTGTGTATACTGTGTATATATATATACATATATATACACAGTATATATATATATATATATATATACACAGTAACTATCTCTTACTGGAAAAGTAAGAGAGATGTCAGGGTAGATAGAGAAATGATTCTGCTATGAAAAATGTCTGGATTGTGCTTTTTCAAGGATGTTACCAAAAGGAAAACAAATGGCCCAAATTTTATAGATTGCAACGTGTATTTGCAGTGGTTAAGCATAATTTTCCCCGTGGGCTGAGGATGGCAGCGTAGCAGTATCACAAACCTTTGAATGGTACCTGTCAGAAAGCCTAGATGTAGACAGGAAGACGGTTAACTCAGGTGGCTCATGTAGCTCCAACACTGAGAGAGGTTCAGTGGCCTTGTACTAACATTTATTAATCATGTGTCCTTTGGCAATTTACATTTTCCAAGAATATCTCTTCACCCATGAAACAAAGTGATGATAATACTTACTCTACTTTTCTGGATTGTTGTGAAGATTAAATGTGATTATAGATGATTAAATGTGATTATAGATGATTAAATATGAAGAAAACTCTTGAGTTATTGGCAGGTGTCTGGGATCTCTTCTGTTCCAACTTCCTTAATGTGGATATGATTGGGGGGATGGAGGCGGGTGGAGATTTTGCTGTCCCAGTGACAAGGGAGATACAAAGGGAAAAGAATGTTTAAGAACTTTCTCAATGTCCATTTACATTTGAATGTTTATTACAACACTTATAATAAACAGCTATTGTTTTTGAGAATGGAATAGAATATGAAATTCCAGAAGGGGCACTGAGGTGGAGGGTGACAGAAGCTAAGAGGGACTTTGGGGTGAGACAGACATGGGTTTGTGTCTCAGCCCAGCTTTTTACTAGCTCCATGACCCTGCCCAGATTCTTTTTATTTCTCTACTTCTCTCATCTCTAATGATGTTGATAGTTCCTACAACTCAGGAATATTGTTGAGAGAACTTAATTTCTGACCTTGGCTCATTCCTCTTCACATGACTGTGCTGTGACTACACGTAACAGTAATAAGACAGGAGACAACCATGGAAGCGAGTTTCATAGTTATTTGTCACACATCATACCTTTAGGCCATCTGTGATGCCCCCAACTCCTCTCCAGGTCTAGATACTGCTGTTAGAATTCATGAGACTCAGGCCTTTTCTATCTCATTATGTTCACAGCACAGCAGCCAGATCATATTCTGGTACCTTGTGGGCGGTAACAGTGGTTACCAGGAGCAACAGGGAAACCCGAGGGCTGAAGAAGTCCTGGTGGAATACTAGTGAGACTCTTACTGAATTTTCACATTTTTAGATCTGGGAACAAGAGAGAATTTATTTAAATTCTAGGAACTTTAACCAATTTGAAGCCACAGATGTAAATTAGCATTTATACCTTCAGAATTCCCATTCGATATGAAGATACGGTTCAGGAGCTTGTGAAAACCCTCCAAGCACACACTCGGGTGACTTACCCTGGATAAAGAGAAATGAATTTCTATAGAGTTGGCCCTTTCGGTTGAATAATTTTCACAAGTAAAACTTAAAAATTTGATTTGGGTCCTTCAAAACCAGGAAAAATAGTTTTATGCCATATAATATGAAGTTACTCTCATTCTTCTTTACAAATCTTCCTATTTATTTTTGTAATTAACACTTAAATATTTGTCATGTTGTGACTGGCTAGGCAGAGAAACAGAAAGTCATGCAGTTAAAGAATGCTTTCCCTATTCCACCCAATTGAAAACAACAAGAAAAATATTTTTTCCCCCACAGCTTTGATACTTTTCACCAAAGGTTTCGTAGCCATCATTTATTTCTTAATTGAGGGTTACTTTTTTCTGAAGCTGATAAAATATATCCTTTGTTTGCTTGGAAAGTAGTTTTTATTTTAATTACTAATTTCCACTTTAATATTATTGGCAGGTATTAGCAAACTGTGGATTTATATGTTACTGAGTACAGAGGGGTATCAGCTGGTTTATTTCTTGTTTATAAAGATGATCTATTAATTTACTTTCTAATCCTAAATGGAAGCCATCATTTCCTTCACGGTTTCCCTCCTGGCTGAAAATCATAATTAGTTATAACTCTAGAGTATTTCAGAGTGACAATGACTTTGAGAACACCTGGATCATTCCAATCTCATAAGTAACAGCATTGCTCAATTTTATCACACAAATTTAAAAGATTAAAAAATTAAACAGACAGAAATAAATTCTGTGTTTAATGGGGATTAAATTACTTTAGTGGTTGAGGTAATTGCACCTACGATCTAGACTGAAAGTGAGCTTCAGATGTTTGCTGTTGTGCTATCACTAACATAATACACGTTTTACAAACGACTAACATTGTGGTTACGCATGGCAGTCGTTCAAGAAGCATTTGTTAAGTCAATGAAGAAATGAGTGAATGAATGAAGGAATATGAAATGCCAGCCAAAATGGGCATCATTGCTGTGTAAAAATTAAAGTTTCTAAAAATTGGCAAAGCTTTCGTAGCTAGTTTGGTCAGAGAAAAGCCGTGAGGTATCTTTTAAACAAATCATGTTATAAAAGAAGATGTGAGTTTCTTTGTGTGTTAGAAATTATATTCAATGTGAATTGCGCATTCTGCAGATATTCCATTAGCCTGCTAACCTATGGTTTGCCCTGATACCCAAATCTGACTCTAGATCAATTTTCTTGACAAGAAAGCACAGTGGAGGGCAAGGAACAGGAGTCGCAGAGTCACACTGGGCTCGAGACCGTAATCTAGCTGTGCCATAGTGAGCCAGATGCTTGTCTCATGCTCACTACCTTGTGTTTAGCTATGCCTAAGTGGCAAAGAGACTGGCACATAGTAGCCTCTCAGTAAATAGTAGCCATTATTGTGGTGGTGGTTCTTACTGTTGCTATTGAGGAACATATTATAATAATTCCTTTTAGGATACAAATTTAACCACATCTCAGGGGGAGTTGTAGCTATTTGCTATTGTTATACATTCATTTGAATTCTTCTTATGCCGAAGTATAATAATTCTTTTCATAAGATATTTACATGTATGAATTACTCCAGATTAATATCATACATAAAAAACCTTTCATTTCCTAACTTAAATTTTCAATAGCTTTCCATCAAAGTGAGTAGAATATGATAGACTAGAAAAAAGACACCCTGAAGGGTTGATGAAATTTACTATCTATATTTATTATGGAGAAGAATTATGAAAAACTCCTAGTTTGAAGTTTTCCTTTACTTGTTGAGTTATAAAACAGGAGTTCGATGAAAAATACATAACCATTTCTGCTTTCGCAGTCCAACGATGTTATGGATTGAATATGTTTGCCCTTCCCCCTAAATTCATGTGTTGAAGGCCTAATGCCTGGTCGGCACGCCCAGCTGGGTCAGCAGGGTGGGGTAAGTTGTGGAGAGACCGAAGAAAAGACCTGGAGACAGTGAAGGAGACATACAGGTTTATTGGGAGTTTCTTACAGAGATGTCCTGTGACCCCTGGCTGGATGGAAATGTGCACCCACAATGGGTGTGGGGAGGGGTTTCTTATATAGACAGGCAACACAAAGGCTATATGCTTGTCACAAGGGGCTGTCCCTGGTACGACCAGGGTTCCCAGGAACAGTAGCTCACTTGGAGGGGCTCTGTGTCCCTTTAAGATGTGAGGTTCTTAAAGTGAGATAAGGCTGGCCAGGTCCTGGATTGTTACAAATCCCAGCTGGGCGTCCTGGCAAGAAGGGAGCCAGAAGGACACATGGTTGCAATGCACTCAGGGGCTCTTGCTGAGCAAGCAAGGCCTGGGCCCTATACCTAACCCTCAATGCGATAGTTTTGGAGATGGGACCTTTGGAGGTAATTAGGTTTAGATGAGGTCATGAGGGTGGGTCCATCAGGATGGAACTAGCATCCTTTTAAGAAGAGGGAGAGGCCAGAACTCTCTCTCTCCACCATGTGAGGACACAGGGAGAAGGCTGCTGTCTGCAAGCCAGGAAGAAGGCCCTCACCATGAATCAAATATGCAAAGACCTTGATCTTGGACTTTCCAGCTTCCAGAACTGTGAAAAATAAATGTCTGTTGTTTAAGCCACCCAGTCTGAGTAGACTGAGGCAAACATAAAACCATAACCTGTTGTAAAAAATGCAAATAGGTTAAGGTTTTGAACCAAATTTACGTAGTTATCCATTTTTAATTATCCTAGTTAGTGACATTAAAATGTTTATAGTTTAAATAATGATATAGTTTCTCTTTCTCTACATACGTAACATATAGTGTTTTTTGTATATATTATATGCATCATTAGATATACATATATATACATGTATATATATGTATATCTCCTATGTAAAGGACCAGATAAAATAACTAAGAATGGACAAATAAATCTAGCTAGGATGTTATATTTACGTTAAAGGATACTTTAATAATCAGCTGTTATTTTTAGGCCCACCTTTCTTTGTGAGGCAGGGCCATCTGAGTCTAGCAGTGGAATGAGGGTACTACTCGGTCCTAAGTTGACAGCTTTGGTGTGATCTTGGCACCCTATCATTTCTTGGTTCATGACTGGTTTTCAGCTGTGGTTCACCAGCATTTTCTGTGAGCTATCGAATTCCCTCCAATAAATTCCATTTCTGCCTCAATTTTTATTATCTGCAACTGAGAATTCTACTTGGGAAGATACAAATTCCTTCTTCTCCTTTCTCCTATTTTCATGAAATTATACTTTCAATTTGCGTTTTAAACAAATATTGACTTTAATAAATTCCTTGCCACATTCTGAGGGGAAACTTCTTTTTATGTGAAGATATTGGGTTTTCTCTCATTCTTTTCTTCGGAACAGGTCATATCTACTCTGAAGAACAGAAAACAAAAAAGAATTGTTAAATGTAGACACAAACTCAAATGCTTCATTTGAGGTTTGTCTTTTACTATGTGCTCAAAAAAGTAAATGGGCTGTGATAAAATAATGACCCCTCACAAGGGTTGAAGTTCCCTGTGTGTGCTGGATTCAGCAACATAGCCATGGTGTGTTGCATGAATAAGTGGAGTCTATTTCCCCACCCATTGAATCTAGGCTGACCTTGTGACTGGCTTTGACCAGCAGAATGTGGTAAAAATGACATCGTGTCAGTTCTGGGTCTTGGCTTCAAGAGACCGCACAGTTTCTCCCTTTGTCCTCTTGGAACACTGTGCTAAGACCACTGCGTAAGGAAACTGTCTGTCCTAAATGAGGATGAGAGGCCACGTGGAGAAAAATCAAAGGGCTGTAGCTGCCACCCAGCAACAATTGCTAAGCTGGACCTTCTAGACTGTCTGACCTTACTCCTGAATGCAGCCACGTGAGTGAGCCCAGGCGACACCAGCAGAAGAGCCAGCCCACAGCCCACAGAATTATGAGAAATAAGGCATTTTAGTTGTCAGTTGTTACTAAATTTGGGGATTATTTGTTATGTAGTAATAGTGAGCCGAAAAAAATTTTCAAGTCATGATACCCTAAATGTAATAAAATCGTCACTCTAAAATAATTAATCATTTCATAATGTGTACATATATTAAATCACACTGTACATCTTTAAAAAATCATATTGTAGAACCAAAATATATACAATTTTTACTTGTCAATCATACATCAATAAAACTGGAATGAAAATAAAACAATGAGGGGCCAGCCCCAGTGGCCTGCTGGTTAAGTTCGGTGCACTCCGCTTTGGCTGCCCGGGTTTGGTTCATGGGCGTGGACCTATACTACTTGTCTGTCAGTGGCCATGCTATGGTGGCAGCTCACAAACAAAAAGAGGAAGATTGGCAGCAGATGTTAGCTCAGGGCAAATCTTCCTCAGCAAAAATAATAAATAAAATAAAACAATGGGGAAAATGGATGACTAGATAATTACATCATCACTCATTTGCAAGATAACATCTCATGTATTCTAGCTTTTATACAGTGATTCCTAAACTTAGTGGACTTATTTTGATACCTGCAGATTTCCACTGGGAAATTTTTATGTCTGCTGTCTTTACTCACTAACTCTTAATAGTGCTAATAATATATATGTACTATATCTTAAATATTTTAAATGATTTAATATTAAATAATAATATTTAAAACGATTTATAGCTTTTTTTCCTCTAAATATTTGGGAACATCTCTTGAGCTAAATGGAGACAATGAGATATTTTCAAACCTAGATTTGCACTAAACAAATTTTGCGTTAAAACCTTTGTTATAGAACAAAGGCATCTAATTTATAATGTGGCATTTGGGGGAGAGTTCCTGCATTAAAAAATAAAAATCTGAGCCTAAGAAAATATAAATGTATAAAACCCGTTATAAATATGTAAAAAAACACTATTAGTTTGTATTGTCTCAGTTAAAATAAACATACAGTTTAAATTATTTATTATACATTCACACTGAAATGTGGAAGGTAAAATTTTTGAGATGAAAACTGAGTTGCAGGCATCAGGTTACAGTATTGTCCTTAAGCATATGAAACAGTTACACTTCGGAGCCAATTTTGCAGAGAGATGTTTAGTTGTCT
Source organism: Equus przewalskii (assembly GCF_037783145.1). Taxonomy (NCBI): domain Eukaryota; kingdom Metazoa; phylum Chordata; class Mammalia; order Perissodactyla; family Equidae; genus Equus; species Equus przewalskii. The sequence continues at coordinate 17,415,057 of NC_091858.1, read as the reverse complement.
TACAGCAGAATTTCTCTGGGTTGGCACAGTGATGGAATTTGAGCCCCAATCCAGCATGGACTCTTGTCACTAAAGGGATAAGAATAATATCACCTTTCCCCCTATTTTAGCATTGCCGTAGAGGAGGCTGATGAGAGCAAGATTCAAGGATGCAGGAGACAAAAAGATGCACAGATTAGAGAGAGCCGAAGACTGGGCATGAGAGTGAGTGTGCTGAGGTCCAGGACCACAAACAAAAGTCAGCCTTGTGTCAACAGATAGAGCCAGAAGTAAATGCTTTACAATCAGAAGGTGAGCGTTCAGAGCAATCAGTTGTCAGACGTTCCAAATGAGTAATTACACACACAGATCCTGCACATAATTTTCTAAGGTTAATAAGGGCTCCGTCAAGAGGACACAACTCTACCAGTGCATGCCACCCTGGGGCAAGAAAACTGTGGAGCACTCAGAAAATGTTCAGTAGGACGTCATACGTGGAATCGAGATCTTTCTCATATAAGGACTGTATTCCATTTTTCCTAGTGTCAACATTCTTACCAGTTCCCTCATCAGGAAAAGCTGGGTGTTGATCTCTTGATCTCACTATATAGTATTTATAATTTAGGGTAGACGCCAATGCTTAAGATAAAAAGATGAGAATTTTGTTTTAAAGGAAATGGTCAGTTATTTTTAACATTTCCTTTTGCATTTCTTTTAAAAACTATGTCCCAGGTTATAGATACTTCCCAAGTCTATTAGTTTGTTTTTGCTGCTGTAACAAATTACCACAAACTTACTGCTTAAAACAACACAGATTTATTTTTTTACAGTTTGAGAGGTCAGAAGTTCAAAATGGGTTTCACTTGGATAAAATCAAGTTGTCAGTAGGGCTGTATACTTCCGAAGGCTCTAGAGAAGAATCTATTTCCTTACCTTCTCCAGCTTCTAAAGGATGTCTGTATTCCTTGGCTCATGGCTCACTTCTGTTTTCAAAGCTGGAAGTATAGCTTCTCCAAATCTCTCTCTCTTCTTCTCTCTCCAGCTTCAGTCCTTATGTCTTCTCCCTCTCACTCTGACCCTCTTCTAAGGACCCTTGGGATTACATTAGGCCCACTCTGATAATCTAGGATAATCTTCCCTTCTCAAAACTGTTAATGACATCTGCAAAGTCCCTTTTGCCAAGTAAAGTGACATATTCACTGATTCCTGGAATTAGGATGTAGTCACCTTTTGGGGGTGGGGGGCAAATTATTGTGCCTATCACAGTGAGTTATATACTGATATCTGTTTGAAGGTAGAACCTGTCCGACTTTTAAGATAGGGTTGTGATGCCCACCATGAATAAACTTAGGTGGTCACCGCCTCCTAGAAAATACTTTACTAACAAGGCTGGCTTCATTCTGAGTTATACCAAAAGGAAAGTAGTGGGTGTGTATGTGTGTGTGTTTAGGATTGGGACATGAGAAATATTTCAGGTCAAAAGTTTACTGAATTAGAAGTAATAAAACTACGTGGAAACTCTATGTTTATTAAAGCAAGGAGAAAAATGATTTGCACAAGGGTCAACTCCGAAAGCATTAAATGTTAACAGGTCTGATTTTATTTTAAGCAAAGTGGAAAATAGCTTTGTCAAGACTATAAGTAGGAGACTGCATATTCTAATAAGTCATATTGCCTAGTTATAGAGTAGAAGAATGTCAGCGAGAATTTTGGTCCAGCTTTTTAGCTACTAGGATATTAACATAGGCACATGTTTGAGAAGTAGCAATTTTAAGGTAACTGCTTATGTTTTGTCTTAAAATGAGGTCCATGATTATAAATGTCAAAGTTAACTAGGCCTCGGTTTCTTCTTCTCTACTTTAGATGAACTGTTGATTATATTTGGCCAAATGGTGCCAAAAGCAAAAATACTACATTTTTATATAGAAGTATTCTATTACTTTGCCACAATACTTCACTGGCTGCTGATATTTCAGCCTGAGATGGGATTATGGGGAATCTTAAGAAATAGCAGTTATAAGAGAATGATTCTTGAGAATATGAACACCATATATAGACTATCTGAGTTCAAATTCACTCTACTATTTCTTGGTTGTTGGTGTTGGGAAAGTTGTTTAACTACTCTGTGCCTGTTTTGTTTTGTCTTTTTCATTTGCCTTTTGATAGTACCTGCTATATGGGATTGTTACAGGGATTAAATGAGTTAATACATGGAAAGTGCTTAAAACAGTGCCTAACACACAGAAAATACTCAATAGCTGTTAAAATAAATAGTAAGTCAATTCAAATTTGTCAACAATCCCATATGTGCAGTTTTGAAGGTATCATCAATAGTGTTTTGGTCCTAAACGCTTCAGCATGCTTAGCTAAGCATAAAATTAGAGTAAACAAAATATTCCAAAAATCTCCCATATTTTTGATACTTATCCGTCTACTGAATATCTTCCATGAAAGCTATTATGATTTCTACTCCAAGTCACATTGGGAATTTGAGAGAAAAAAATATATTATATTATTAGAATCAAGGAGACTTAATTTGAAGGATATTAGCCTTTCCAGTCAAATGCTTCTACTGGGCTTACCTGTCTAATTTAAGTTCTGGACAACCATATCCCCAATTCTATCTCCACTCCTAATATTTATCATTTTAAGTGGCAAAACCTCAGTAGCAGGCATTAAATAATTTTCTGTAAGTGGGCAAAGCGTGCCAGTTGTAATGTCGCTTCAAAACACTTTTTGGTATGAACCTATTCCTTTAATCTGGGAGTTTTTATTTCAATACATTTTTTTTGAAAGTCGTCTTTCCTTTATCTATCTAGTTTTAAATAAATCCAGTTCAGGCTGTTTTGGCTTTTTTAGGATGAGAAACAACAAATACACAGAACCCAGAAGAATTTCCTCAAAGTGGCAAAATTCTCTCTGAAGTTCACTGTGAGGGAGCAGAAGACTTGAACAGAAATGGTAATTTTAGGAGCTTACAACTGCAGAATAAGAAAACACTGTAGAAGGTTGTGAAGCTGGTTTGTTTTACCACTGGTATATGGGATCTCTCGATGTGTTTGACATTGGTGCCAGCCAACCATTAAACACTGATTCTGAGACTTTCGGGTTAGTGGTTAGTAACTTTCCTTCCAAAAAAAGAAGATTTGGAAATCCAAATTTCAAAGTTGTAGAAGAGAGTAAAGAATGAATATTTGCAGTTGTTGCTTAGTCACAATAACCAGAAGATATGTAAACAGAATAATGTGATTCTGCTTTCAAAATATTTTCTAGTGTATTTGATTTGCCATAAATTAAATAAGCTGTTATGTTCCAGCCTTTTTCAAGTAGATTTTGAATTCAGGTGTATTTTAAGAGATATTAGTGTTCATGCTTCAAATTTCTTCTCCCATTACTCATTAAAACAATGTTCTGAAGAAGCTAAAGCTGTGTTTACATCCTCTTCAGGGATTTTGGCCATTGAAAAGAATAAGAGGATGTCACCAGGGCAATTATCTATTCAGGCAAGGGTTTTCAGGAATAAAATTTTGTACTGATGAAGAATTAGTACAAAAACCAATAGCACTTTGGTGTAGGAATATTGCTGTTCTTGGCAGAAGGGGTTTTCAAAGTAGACTTAAAAGCATTGGGTTGTAATAGCAGCTCCAATCATGGGCCTTTTCGATTGTATAAAGGTCCAAGTGCTTTAACATATGAACTTATTTAATCTTCACAATCCTTTGATGTAGTTACTACTTTTATGCCATTTTTCAGGTGAGGAAACTGAGACACAGTTTTATGCAGGGTTCTGTAACTAGAGCTGAATTCCAAAGCCAGCAAGCTGGTCCCTTCAAATCCTGCCACAGGTAGTGGGGAGATGGAAATGTAATATTTCTCTCCTGGGTCATTTCACCTTTAATATTTAAGGATCATTTTGTAGTTTAAGTGAGTAGGACCCACTGCTGAACTCTTTAATCAAAGACTTAACTCCTCTTCTGAACTATAACCATCGTTTTTTAACTACTTTTCTTCCTATGATATTGTTTGTGTATATGCGTGATAACTACAGATAATGCTCATGTGAGACTTTTACTAAATATTAGTTATTTTTATATCCTTGCTGTCTGTTTTTCCTAAACCACACATTCCCTACTTTCATAGACAGTTGAGAATTAAGTAAATATTTTTGAAGACTGAGAATACACAAAGATATGTTCTCTAGGAGAGTTTGAGGTCCTAACATGTCTCGGTTAAAAATGCTGAGGTTTTTTTAGAAAAAACTTTAAAACTTTAGCTCAAGTTGTTTTCAAGGTTAAATATGATTCACATTCTCAAATTTATAGTCTAGCTTAAATCCCTTAAGCAGTGACATTCAACTTGGTCAAACACATTTTCCACATCATTTGTTATGATAAGTTTACCTGCCTGGGCTAGGTATATTTGCAAATATGAAATGAATACAAAATATTTTCTTTTGGAGAATGAATGAATTGAATATACACTAAATCGCAGGGAAATTTAGAATTTTTAAGTCTTGGACAATGTATGTATTTAAGTTTAGATTCCTTTTAATTCATCAGATGAATTACATACCACTAATAATCCTGGAAAAATAAGCTCAAAGGCTTTTAGTTAGATTGTTTACATATATTGCATAATGATTAAGCTTTAAGTTGATTTCAGTTACAATTATTACTGTAATTAAAGTGTATTTGGGAGTTTTAATTTTTGTGACTGTATTCTTGATATTTATAATAGAAAGTAATAAAAGAACAAAAAGAGAGGGATAGATTAGGTCATTGGACACCTAAATCTGTAGTGGAAAAATAAATTATTTTCCAACCACTGAAAATTTTAAACAAATAATTGTACACCTTTTCCAACTGTGATTGAATTAAAGAAGTAGTGGTCATTTAGCTGCTACAAATCTATTTTGGAAATGCTATTTCTCCTACCAGTGTTACTATTGTTACTTAAAAAGACTTTTTATAACATCGGCCAATCTTTGATGATGGTTTTGATTGCTAACAAACCGAACACACACAGACATATGTGCACACACACAATTTTAAGTAAGAGTTTAGGCAAGACTTTGATGGCTTTGAAACAATCTGAAAAGTGTCTGAAAAGTATTAACCTATCTATTCGTATGCAGCGAGTCCTGGTGGTCTAGGGGTTAAGATCTGGTGCTCTCACTGCCGCAGCCTGGGTTAGTTTCTGGTCAGAGAACCACACCACCAGTCTGTGGGTTGTCATACTGTGGCTGCTGCATGTTGCCGTGATGCTGAAAGCTGCGCCACCAATATACCAGCAGGGTCCCCGATGGCGGAAAGGTTTCAGTGGAACTTCCACACTGATTCAGACTAGGAAGAAGGACCTGGCCACCTACTCCTGAAAAAATTGTCTGTGAAAACCCTATGAATAGCAGTGGAGCATTGTCTGATACGGAGCTGGAAGGGGAGAGGATGGTGCAGAAAGACCAGGCAGGGTTCTGCTCTGCTGTCCACAGGGTCGCTAGGAGTCAGAATTGACTTAAAGACACTGACAGCAAATACGTATATTTGTATCCTGCTTCAGAAGCTGGGAGGACTCAGACTTCTGAGAGAAGCTGGGCCACCTGTGCCACTCTTTGAAGAGAACCTTATTGTAAACCAGGAAGTGCCTGTGTTCTAATCTGGATTCCGTTTCTCCGACTAGACTGCTAGTTCAGGGCAGGGCTGCATCTTGTTTACCAGTCTTCTCTGAGCTGGTCATGCCTAGTGTGTGGTAGGTGCCCGATACATATTGGATGGATGAACGAATAAACAAGTGAGTTAGTTGACCTTTCATCTCTCCTTTCCTCACTTGCTCACACATACTATGAGTAGGCTGCTTTGTGAAGATGAGGACACTGATGTCAGGGTTGCATAAAGCATGAATAAGCTATAGCATAAGGGATACAAAAGTAAATGAGCCAAGGATCTTGCCCCTTGTGACGTGATGCTGCGGGTGGGGACCGGGTGTGGAGAGGACGATTTCAGGTAGAACAGACACCCAGTCATTGGTCTGTGAAAGGGCCTGGCGTGTGCAGAGTCGGGTGAGAAAGTAGGCTGGGCTGTATCACAGGCAGTTTTGTGGCATGGCAGGAAATGAAGGTAGATAGCTTGTGATGGGCCTGGAATGCCAAGCTGAGCCTTTTGGACTGTGAAACAGCGAAAGCCAATGGAGAGTCAAGGAGGAAATGAAATAAAGAACATTCTGAAGGTGGGAGAGGTTTTACTTGGGAAAATGCATCACCGTCCTCATGAAGTATTTTAAAATGACAACTACATATGAAGTGTCCTTTAAGCTTAATAGAATATGAAAGCCAAGACTGTTGTTTTGACTATTGTGATTTAGGTCCAAGGACAACCAAGAATGACCATTTGAAGCAGGTGTTTCCAGAAAACTTTCCCTCAGGAGATCATGAATCCATCGGTGAAACGTGTTTTCTTTTGTATAATGAACATGTTAATACAATGAATAAAAGTCATTGCATAGACCTTGGTCAAATTCTTTGCTGTTAATTTTCTTTACTCCCTCACAAAATTGACCTTCCAAATTTATTTCCTTTTAAAATGTAACCTAGAACATTTTCCTTACAGAATTCTCCCAAACTGAAAGAAATGAACATTGACCAATATTAAAGCAAAAATGAACTGTATTTTAGCGAAAGTATGGCCAACTTCCTGAACCTCTTTTAATTAACGAGTATGTGTCTATTGCCTACTATGTGCTACACTCTTAACAGTTTTACAGTTTCTTCTATATCTAAGAGCCTATTCATGCTATTTTCTGGATATTTAATGAACATTTGAATGAATGGAGGTGTCAAAGTGGGATTATTGTAAAAAAGAAGGGAAGAAATTACCATATTGTTTTCTGGCTTTTTCATTCCTCCCTTCCCATCTCTCTCTCTCTTCTTTCCTTCTTCTTTGTTCCCTTTTCAAATTAACACCTGCTGATGCAATATGACAAAGAAGTCTTAAGGGAAACAAATAGTAGTGACAATAAAATTGCAGAATGTGTATTCAACACTCCTCTTGAAAATGGCAGATTAAAAACTTTAACACATTAATTGTTTATATGCAAATAAATTCTGCTAAGTACAAATGATCCTTATCTGTTTATTAAAACAAGCACAACAAGACTGTTGCTTGGAAAATGTTTTTAGTATTTAGAGCTATTCTTTATGGGAAATGCTAAATGAGTCATGCCACTGAGTGCAAACAAAACAAAACAATCCCAAAACATTTCATGACTAGCAAGTAGAAAGAAAAAGACAAAGATATTCTCTGGTGAATTGATTTCTTACACTGGCATATGCCAATGCTCTGTTTACATTTTCAGCTAATTTAGTTCTATAGATACACCAAGGAGGATGTTTTTAAAGATACTAGAGAATATGTGTGTACAGGACAATTCCTCTTATAACAGATGCTTTAAGAGCTAATTCAATTTAAAAGCTCAGAGGGATAGAAAAGACAGCATGTAGTCTACTGATCACACTAATTTTCTTTGAGCCCATTCTTCCTAATTTATTTTAGTCACCTTGTAGAAATCCTACTTCATTTAATACTCAGATTAATGAATTATGATGTTTGGGAAGGTATGGTGCTCTCGAATTCTCCAAAGAATATTTGAATCCGTGGAAAATGGAAAGTAATATTATGTAGATATGATTAAAATTACATATGTCTACATTAGTATATAGTCATAAGTAGAATAATATGTGATATATAAAATTTTAAACAATATATAATTATTATATATCATGCACAAATGCATGCCACGTAGATACACACACAGAAACATATATGTTCTCTCCTAACCTTTTATCATTTTCATGATAATATTTGGTGCATTTATTTTGATTCATATAATACAGATACAAATTCACATAGTTTTCTTAGAGTTGAAATTCTACATTTGGAGATGTTATTTGAATATTTTTTAAAAAAATCTTTTTTTCCCCTCTAATAAAATGCCATGACTGATTAAACTCACCAAGAGCTTACATATATTTTTAAAACCTTCTGGTTATAGTTGTCCTGGTGTTTAAGAATAGAAACAATATTTTGCTTTTAAATCAGTAAATTGTTGGTTCTTCACTTGAGGGGGAGAGCTAAGGAGAAGAAAGAATATGGCTAAAAATTACTATGATGTTGAAAAGTTCTTTGGTGATTTTGGTTCCATTTCCTCCATATGAAGCGCTGTAATAAATATTGTTCCTAAGAAATTAACTCATGTAGTGAAAGATAAACACTTTACTAAAAATGAGATGTCTTAAAATCAAACCAAATTTAATTTTGTATAGTAACCATTTATCCTGAGAATATTCTCTATTCTTTTATAACTATGCTCTTCTGAAAGTATCTCTCCTCTTCTAAAATGTGTACTACCTTATATTTGTATTCATACTTCTGGGAAATAGATGAAGAAATACCAATTCTTTTTTTTTTTTTTTTTGTGAGTAAGATTCGCCCTGAGCTAATATCTGTTGCCAATCCTCCTCTTTTTTTTCCCCTTTGCTTGAGGAAGATTAGCCCTGAGCTAACATCCGTGCCAATCTTCCTCCACTTTGTATATGGGATGCCTCCACAGGGTGGCTGGTGAGTGGAGTGGGTCTGCACCCGGGATCTGAAGCTGGGAACCCTGGGCTGCCAAAGCGAGTGCACAGAACTTTGACCAGTTGGCCACAGAGCCACCCCCAAAAATACCGATTCATAAAGAAAATCCGTGAGTTTCCTTGTTTGGATACTATAATGATTTCATATTAGAAGCATTACCTTACACACAAGTATGGAGTTAATTTGGAATACAGTGTTTAAATAGGAGACGAGGGCTGGAAGGAAATATTCCACAGTGAACCTAAGTGGCTTCACTTACTTAAATGAATAATAAAGAATAATTGGACTTAATTCAAGAATCAGCTAGTAGAGCTAAATAAACAAAATTGCAGTTTCTTTTTTTGCATAAATTTAAAACTTCTTGCCAGCTAATGTATGCCACTCACTGGTAATCATTGTTCATAGTGTTTCATATCAGTTAGAATAATTTCAGCTATGAGTACTGGACATATCTCTACTTAACAGACATTAAGCCTTGAAAAAATTATTCATGTAGAAAGTAGTCCAGAGACAAAGTAGTTCCAGGGTCAGTTAATTCAGTGGCTCAACAATGTGATCAGGTTCTCAGATGTCCAGTTATCCTGTTATCGTCTCTCTCTCCTCATGGCCACAAAAAGGCTGCAGTTACTCCTCCAGTCTTTGTGTATCCATTGGATGAAGAAAGTCTTCCTTTTTTTGGTCTCTTTTTAAGGGGGAGGAAACTACCCATAAGGTGTCCCTCCCACAAACCTTCCTTCAAACCTCATTTTTCATTACTAAGTCATATGTACCTTTCCTGCTATATCAGACCTTATCAGGATGTACTTCTAATAATATAGAAACTTGAGCAAAATTGGGATTCTGCCACATAGGAAAAGGGAGAAATGGAAATGGCTGTTGGGTAGGCAATGAAGAATATCTGTTACATGCTTCTTTAAAACAAACAAATAAATAAAGAAGAAGATAAAGAAGCATATCTTTAATCGTAGAGTGGGAAATATTTAATTTCACATTTATTTGCTGCTTCTAAAAATTAAGAATAGCAATGAAATTGAATATCAATGGGCTTTAACAAATGCTTGCTGAGTAGTAGCTATGCACAGATATTTGCACGGAATAGGAATTGAGATTTCTTTTGGTAAATTTTACAGCCATTAGAAAGAAAAAAATAATGAAATAAAACATCAAAGAAAATAACATAAACAGCAAATAGAAAAATATACATATTTTAAGTGATTTTTTATCTAGTTCTTTTATATTTAATCACAAAATCTTTTTCACATGAAAAGAACTCTAAACTTAAAGGATCACATCTCTTTGACCTCATTGACCATCTCACTGGCCTTGCATAGCTATCGTTCTTGAATAAAATGGGCCCAGTCTTAAAGCACTGTAGCAGAAATGTAACCATATCTTCCCTTAAACTGTCTCCAAAACTTCCACAATGTGCAATCTATCTGCTTAATTCTGATGTCACGAACAGTTGAATACTAGGCTACAGAGGCAATAAGACCTGCTTAAATGCTTAAAAATCCCAGTAGCTAAGAAATTAGTTTTCTACGTTAATATTTTGGTCAAAATCAATGTTGTAGACAGTTTTGTCTCATGAACTATAGACAAAAGTCTTATAGTTAATTGCTGATTGGAATCAGGCATAGTATTCAAATTAAGTGAAATACTTTTCATTCACTCAATAAATATTCATTGATTGCCTAACATGTGCAACTTTAAGGAGTACAGGTTGTTTTCTACTTGGAGTGGAATTTTCTGTCTTTCCTTTGAAGATAAATTATAAACTATAACTATGAATTAACAATTGATATTATTTCAAAACTCCAAGAGTAAAGCTTCACATATATTGATGATCTATAATTAGGAAGGGGTGTCTTCACCTAAAAATGTAAAATTCCACCTTTCTTTTATTTTGGGAAAAAACAAGAACATCGAATAAAGTTCTCCCCTCTGATAACAAGGAGAACCTTGGTGCTTTCTATTAACCATATTAACCAGGGTGGGGAACCTGACATTTGTCATTAGCAACACCTTTGTTACTCTTTTACTGTTATCTCTTGCATGTAACCCTAACTTCTTAACTTTCTCTCATTCTCTCCAGTCATATTGCTGTACTGTTGGCATAAAACTAACATCCCATAAATATAAAGATTCTAGGAGTATGGCAGATGCCTTAAATTTACTTTGTGACTGCTTGGTCAGAAATGCAATGCACCTGTACAGGACTCTGTGTAGAAATGGAAGCCAAAGGCTATAGGAAGACCTTACTTTCCTGAACATGATGTCTAGCCCAAGCTATTTACTAAGCAAATGCTTCTTTTTTTTTTTCTACACTTCTCTCTCTTTCTTTCTTTCTTTTCTTTCTTTCTTTCTTTCTTTCTTTCTTTCTTTCTTTCTTTCTTTCTTTCTTTCTTTCTTTCTTTTTCTTTCTTTCTTTCTTTCTTTCTTTCTTTCTTTCCCTCTCTTTCTCTTTCTCTCTTTCTCTTTCTCTCTCCTTCCTTCCTTCCTTCCTTCCTTCCTTTTCTTTCTTCCCTTCCCTTCCTTCCTTCCTTCCTCTTTCTTTGTGTGAGGAAGATTGGCCATGAGCTAACATCTGTTGCCAATCTTCCTTTTTTGCTGAGGAAGATCATCCCTGAGCTGACATCTGTGTCAATCATCCTCCACTTTGTGGGATGCCTACCACAGCATGGCTTGATGAGTGGTCTTTAGGTGTGTAGCCGGGATCTGAACCTGCGAACCCCAGGCCACTGAAGTGGAGTGTGTGAATTTAACTTCTATGCCACCGGGCCGACCCCCTAAGCAAATGCTTCTTGAATAAGGAAATAAATAAATCAATAATCAAATTACAAACCTGAAACTTGAAAGGAAAGGACATTTCTGTATAAAATTTATCGTTCAAACCGTTTGAAAATTATGTTCCTTTACTAGTTCCTTTACTAGTAATTTCAAACGCTTCCTAAAGTAATTAATATTTTCACTGTGAGATTTTGATGTGATTAAAGACAGATGACTGACACTCAGAAAATGGAGACTGAATGTGGCGTATGCAATAATCCATTAGGAGATAGGAAACATATTAGAGCAATAATGAAGTGTATCATTTTATAGTATATTTTATTTCTATCCGATTGTTGATTAGATCACTGTACTTTTTTACATTTTCCAACCCAAACCAAGTATCTGTCAACATACTATTTTCAAGCAGATATTTTAATTTTAAAATGAATAAAATTAGTGTTTCCCTACTCAATTGACAAATCCTTACTAACTATAGACGATTAGACAAATGACTACTCTTTAAACTTCAGTGAATATCAATAGCAGCTGTTTTAGAGGCTACGTCCTTAAGAAAACGTGTTTTGCCTCTGACTCTGAAGACTTTTCTACTTAATTTTTTCTTGAAAACATAATAAATGATTCAATCAGTTATTTTAACTGACTTCTCTTACCATGATCCGTTGTATCTCCTTAAGTAGCTCTCTGAAATTTAGGAGTGAACCAGCAACACATACAGAAGAAATAGCCACTAATGTGAAGGAGACCATGGTAGTTTTTCTAACTCTATATGTTTAGTGAAAAATCGGCATGAAGCTGGTGGCCTCATATTGTAGCTAACAGATGGGGGAATAGTAATTAGCGAAAAGGAAAATTTCAGTGGAAAATGCATCAATATGGACAAAGCAATGAGGCAACACTTCCAGTTGTTTTCCTAGTATTTCTTCTTTTCTTGTCTTGGAAGAGAAGTGTTAGTCTGGTCTATCGCCAACCAAAGAAAGAATAAATTCCTCAGTCTTTCTGGCACCCGGGTTTGGTAATGTATTTGGTTCTGAACAGTAGGATATTAACTGAAGTGATAGATGGGACGAGAGTGTGCACGCCCCTTCTCTATCTCTTCTTCCTTTATCTTGGAGCAGCCAGGATCCTGAGTAAGGTCCTACTCATGATCCTGCTTAGACGGTGAGTAAAAGCCTGGTTTGAAGATGGAAGAAGAATGAAATAGAAAGATACTTGATTCTCTTATGGAGCCACCATGTCAGCCCTTGGAGACTATTTCTGTTTGGAGTATTTGTGAGAAAAATTAACTTCTATGCTGCTTACTAAATATTATTTTGACCTTTGTTTTATTGTAACTGACAGAAAACCTAAAAAAATGATGCTTTACATTTATTAATAAAGCATGCATATTTACGTATGAAGTTATTATAGTCAGAAGCTATCATTAACTAAGTTGTAGATCTTAAGGAATTTTATCGTAAATAGCTCTAGATATCCATAATGCATGTGAGTATGCAATTATACTATTTTTTTTTTGGTGAAGCAGATTGGCCCTGACCTGACATCCATTGCCAATCTTCCTGTTTTTGCTTGAGGAACATTGTTGCTGAGCTAACATCTGTGATAATCTTCCTCTGTTTTGTATGTGGGTCACTGCCACATCATGGCTTGATGAGTAGTGCGGGTCTGTGCCTAGCATCCAAACCAGTGATCCCTGGGGTGCTGAAGCAGAACGCACCAAACTTAACCACTAGGCCATGGGGCTGATCCCTACAAGGTCATTTTAGACCTAATTGCCTTCAGACTCTCCGATTCTTAGTCTCCAGTCATTAGTCAGGGACCAGGCAGAAAACAGGTGACACACTTCACTGGGCTTTTAAAAATAAGAATTTAATGAAGAGACTATTTAACTGCAACCAATGAGGAATACTGAGGCATGCAGGAATTACCAACAGCTAGAATCATCACAAAGCCAGGATGCAGAGGGAGAACCAGTATTACCAAAGTCTGGTGAAGACTGGATCCCTGGCTGCCACTTCTAGAGCACCAAAGCCGGAAGGGGCTGGGTGAAGAAAGAGTCTGCTCTCTCCCTTCTCTCATCCCCAGTCTCTTATGGTGACTCCCGTGGCCTGACCTTGTGAAGCCATGGTGCGAGAGAACTAGGGTCATGAAATCCTGGGGGCCAGCCTCTCCAGGCATGAAGCAGGACACGCACACCTAAAAAGAGGCAGAAAACCCATGGAGAACAGCATAGGGAGATTAACCAGCAACTGAGTTCCCGACACGACTCCCCAACTGTGATCCTGCCGCTAAGAACCATGAGTTTCTTACATTAGGTGGCCTTTCCTATTTTGGGGGGATAGATATGCATCTATTTTAGCTTTTCAAATCCGTCAGAGTTTGATTCTGTGGTAGGTATTCCTGATCTAACTAGAAATGACACACATTTGGTTTTAATTTTTTGTTTTTGTTTTAAACATGATTGAAATTTTAAAAAATGTCAGGAAATCTCTATCATGAAATGGGTTTTGGTTTCCTACCAAAACTGCTCTAGAGGAAGGCATATGAAACAGTTTAGTGTATCATTTTACTTGAAATGATGAAAAATTTTTCATAATTACAATTGCCTTTTATGAGCAAGCATGCTAAGGAGAATTAAACATTCTGAGCATAATTGTCTCTCAGAAAATACAGAAAATCTGTAATTGGAATGTACTGTGGAAATGGAGGATGAAAATAAATAAAATACATATATTTTCAGCACTATAAAAGCAGCTAACTGCATATCCACATGGCCTTTAAGCATCTAAGTAGACTTTGTTCATCGTTCTTCTTTATAACAATTCTTTCTTCTAATTGCTTTACAGGGACACTTATTACTCTGTGCAATGTATAGTAATTATACTTGATCCCAGAAAATATTTCTGAGTAGTAAATGCTAGCTAGTAAAGTTAATTTTTGTAAAGCATGGGTAGATTTTGCTAGAAGGCACTGTATTTTTTAACTAAGTAACCTCATAATGTCTATTAAAGCAAGCTCTCCTAATTTAGACTCAAAATCACTAGTAAATATAAATAATTGGGAAAGCTATCTTGGCATCTTTGACTGACCCTATATATATTTTCATAGGAAACTTGGATGACAAATAAACAAGCAGATTTTGGTGATTTTTTTTCTTCCCCAAATGGGCAATTTAAGGAAGGTGTTATAAAATCTTTTTGGATTAAACCTAATCCCCTGAAACATTCACATCTAAATTAGGGCCCTCTAGTCACTAACACACAAAATGACCCTCAGAAAATACAAGATCCTGCGGCATCTCTGAGTCTTCAAAAGTACAATACCTTATATTTTATTTAGTCCAATGTTCATTTCTATATTTCTATGACAGTGTATTCTTTTATTGTTTGATGACAGGTTTAGTGTAATTTTTTGTCAATCAATTTAAAAATTAAATTAAGAATATTATCCATATCTGGATAAACAGTTATGAAATATCAGGTACACATATTTAGGCTTCTTTGATGATGAAAAATTGTCATTTTGGAGATAGAAAGATCTACTTTGAGATTTTTGCTATTCCATAATTTTAGAATGAATAAAATGGATTCTTCATATTTTATTTAAGGAGTGTAGTCAGAATGGAGAATCAATAAGGGGTGTACCATGCTAGTGATAGTGGTTTACCTATTATCCTGACAAAAATGCAGGACTTTTTGTCACTGCATGGCATGTACCAGAGGTTCAAAAATTAGAAGCGTTAGGAGTTATCAGGAGAGCAAAGAAACAAAGTACAACTTTTTAAATAATCCTTTATTTTATTTTTTCTTCTAGATCTGAATATAACTTTTTATCTTACAGATATTTATCCATGCTTTACTTAACGCAGTTATGAAGTATACACACAGACACATACACACATCTATATAGATGCTTACGTCAGATAACAGCTGTTTGGTTAATGAGTTTTTCTTCAAACAATTCTTGAATGGTTTTCTGCTTTTGTTTTGGGATTTTGTTATTATTATTTTATTGATGTCACATTGCTTTGCAACATTGTGTAAATTTCAGGTGTACATGATTATGTTTCAGCTTTTGTATAGACTGCATTGTACTCACCTCTAAAAGTCTAGTTTCCATCTGTCGCCATACATATGTGTCCGTTTACCCCTTTCATCCTCTCCCCTCCCACCTTCCCCTCTGGTAACCACAGATCTGTTTTCCATGTCTATGTGTGTGTGTTTGTTTGTTTATCTTCCAAATATGAGTGAAGTCATACAGTAATTATCTTTCTCCATCTGACCATAATACCCTGAAAGTCCATCCATGTTGTTGAAAATGGCACAATTTCATCTTTTCTATGGTTGAGTGGTATTCCATTGTATATACAGATACCACATCTTTATCCATTTATCCATTTTGGGGCACTTAGTTTCCTTTTGAATTCTGGGCCATTGTGAATAATGCTGCAATGAATACAGGGTTGCATACTTCTATTTGAATTAGTATTTTCATGTTCTTTGGTTGAATACCCAGAAGTGGAATAGCTAGATCATATGGTATATCTATTTTTAATTTTTTGAGAAATCTCCATACTGTTTTCCACAGTAGCTGCACCAGTTTGCATTCCCATCAGCAGTGTATGAGGGCTCCCTTTTCTCCACAGCCTCTCCAACACTTGTCATTTCTTGTCTTTTTAATAATAGCCATTCTGATTGGTGTGAGGTGATATCTCATTGTAGTTTTGATTTGCATTTCCCTAATAATTTGAATGACATTTTGTTTTCAGTATTTCAGATTTTTCACTGCAGTATTCATTAAATAAGTGTATTTTAAGAAGCTATATTTCAACATTATGATTGTAGGTAAAGACACACTCACCAATTTACCCAACATTAAAGTTTCTAATCAGAAAGTGTCATATGGAACAAATTTCAGTTTCACGCTATGTTTGTATGACCCAAAGCATTTTGCTTTGCCAAGTGTGTGTTGAGCAGACTTCTCAGTCTGATGGAGACACACAACGTTTTCTTTGGGTATCTAAACTCTTTCATGTTTTGTCTTTATTTTGGCCTTTTGGTCTTTTTCTGTGCCGTATCTTCGTTCTTAAGTATGGTTTGAATGCAATTATAAACTCTTCAAAGTTTGAAAATTGGTGAAGAGAAAGGTGCAGAAAGTAACGTGAATAAATACAATAAACCTTCATTCTGTTTTATATAAAAACTACTTACTTTCAAATTGTTATTTATCACTTACATAACTTGTTTTCATTATTCAATAGACATGTTTTTTCCTCTGTGAAAATTGGGTATTTTGGATTGAAATGAAACATGTAATTTTCCTCATTAAAATTAATGGAAATAGTTTTTTCATTTAATGACTTTTTATTAAGTGACAATTTTCAGGAATAAATTAGTGTTACTAATTGAGAAATAGATGTGTGTGTGAGAATGTAAATTTATCTTCATTTGACTGTGCATATTACTTATTTTTTTCTTTTAGTTTACTATGAACCAGGGTTTATATGCTGGCATTTTGTTCTGTTCTCTCTCTTCGTCAACTTGTTCTTTGTATCTATGTTAAATTTCTTATACCTAGATCAGAGTGAGTATTGCTTTTGATCAAAGACAACATTTACATACAACAAAGCAAAATAAAAAAGTAGGTGTTGGGTTTTTTAGACTAAGTCTTACTTTCAGGACGTGTTTCTGAGCCCAAAAGCTTGTAATAATGAAAATGTGATTTATGAAAGGGATTATCAACTCCGTTTGTCAACATGTTAGTTTAACTGAAACATCTCCAATAGCTTTACATCATAGATTTGAAATAGCCTGCAAGAAAGATAAATCAGAATTTATCTATCTATGTAAGACAATAGCTTTCTGTATCTTTGAAATGTTAAGGTAAACTGGGAAGAATAAAGTGGGTTATATTTCCCTGTTTTTAGTAACGTCATAATTTTAGTTCTGCTGGACTAGAGGCCAATGGTTTTTCCTTGTGATCATAGCAGTGTCATCTTTCTTGAAATGACTTGTATAAAGACTTGTCTGAATGTAGGAACCGTAAGAGGGATCTGGAAAAGTGTTCTTCTGTAATCGCTATTAATTATTTTATGCTATGTAGAAAAAAATGTGTATATAATATAGCCAGCCTTTTAAAAAGAATATTTTGAACTAAATTTCAGTGCTGGAGTGGGAGTTGGCACCTCCAATGGTCTGTATGATCTAGTAGGAAATAGTCCTGCTGTTGTACAACTGAGCAAGGCTTTGGTTGTATAGGGCCGAAGTCTGGCTTCACCTTCTTTCTACCTTCTCTCATTCTGTTTGACAAAAGTACCCTTACTTGCTCCTACTACTGATCGGATTATGTGCTTTCCAAACCTGTAACCACCCACCCTTGATTTCTTGTCATTCTCTTTGACTAAGTTGGCAGAATTATGTTGTTCAGGTCGTCACTTTTTTTTTCGTTCCTTAGGCATACACTGAAACAGTGCTCATTTTCTTTTTCAGTCACAGGTTAGTTCCGAAAGCGATGACTGCGTACACACTTTGTACCAATTAGAATGTGGAATAATGTATTTCCCAGCATGAATTGTAAATGGTTCACATTACTGAAACAATGAAAATTACTTGTCATTTTTGGTTTCCTGGTTTAGAGTCGTCAGGACATCTTGGATCATGAGAACTCTAATGCCAGCGTTGCAGAGATTGCTTATTACACATCATATATAGGATTTTTGTCAAAACTGTGAGCCACTGCGAAATAATACTAGAAGAAACAAAATCTGTCATCTTACTTTTTTCTTTTTCTTTACAATTTTGTTTTCAGTTGAAGCCAATGAGTCAGGACAAAGAGGTTTAATGATGAAATAATTCACTGTTTACACACATTCCTTATTCCTTCTACCTGAAAAAAAATCAACTGAGATTACCTTTTGTTATTTTATTATTTGGTCTTCTGCAGATTAATAGATTAAAAACTTATCTTTCCTTAAACAGGTTAACTATTATTTAAATGACATCTCTGGACATTTTTGAAATTTACTCTGTTAGGTTTATTTTTTTCTCAGTGTTTGTTCTTAGCAAAACAAAACAAAATAACTTCATATTTTTATGCCTGTGGATAGAATTTGTAGTTCTTTAGTACATAAAATTAACAGTAGGAAGAAAGTCTCACAGTGTATCCAAATGTCAAGGCAACATCTAAAATTTTTTATCATATCATTTCTAAATTGGCTCCATCGTGTTTAGTATTAATATGCTATCCCCTGGTTAAAAACAAGTAATATTTGTTGGATAGAGTTTTCTTTATATACATGGGTAAAAGTATCATTGGTGGAAAATTTGTTTGCCTCCCTTTCTATTTTCCTTCTCTACGTTTCATCCCCTGGGCCAAGCTTTGTGATCATTGCCTCAGGGATTTGGGATACATGGCTGCAGAGGCTGTCTGAAGTCAGCGGAGTTCCCAGTCTTTGGTTAAAGCTCCAACATTTGAAATGTTCATAGTGGGTGTCGTGGAGGCGTAGGAGAGAGGAGAGTGCCTTAGAGAAGTTTCTTGGCAGGAAGAGGAGATCCCCTGAGGCTGGGGAGGAGAAGTGTCCTGGGGAAGTGTTGAGGGGATGCAAAAGGGCATGGGGTACCCAGCAAGCCTGGGCCCCAAGACAAGGCTCACAGGCAGGGGTCGTAGGAGGTGGTAAGAAGTGCAGGACAATGACTGTGTGGGGTGCATTGAGAGGCTTGACCTTAGCTGGAGAGGGAGATTCTCAGCTTCCATAAGTACGTTGCATGGAAGCCTGGGAGCCTGCACTTCCAGAGGGTCCAGATAGGCTGGTACTAGAGTGTCTCAGGGAATAACCAGGACAGGCTGATGAGACCAGTGCAGAGCCTTCATCTCCTTGCTTTTAGGTCAGAGAACAAAGTGATGCCTTCTGTCAGACCCTACCCTAAGTTTACGTCATTGGTGTTTGCACATTAGACATTTTAAATCTTTATCTTTCTTTGAATATTGACCTTCCCTGTTTCATCAGTTCCCTTTTAAAAAATTAATTGGTTTATGGGTCTATCAAGATATTGCAAATTTCTTCTGTCCTTTTCCTTTTTAAAAAATGATTATTTATAATGCCTCTTATTAAAGATTAAATGTCTATAATTTTTCTTACCAAGTAGTTGATATTATCAACGTTGATGGATAAAATAAAACAAGGCTTCATAATCTGGAATGGAACTGATCCTGGAAAATTGCTGGAGTACTGGTTGATTAGTTTCTCACCATATCAGATGAGGTCAGGCTTCAGCTCCTCCTTCTAGAAAATGTTGTGGCACACTTGCAGCATCAGCTCCCCTTCCCTCATCCACCAGCTGCTGTCGCAGGATCATCCCTGTGTGTACCTGCCTCTCATGGCATAACTGTATCCATCGGGACATGTTGATGTGCCCTTAATTCTTCATGTTGGGTTTCCTTTATTCTAGAGGCATGTTCATGATTCTATATTGCTACTTGATTTCAACTATGGCTCATATTTAATTTAATAAAGTTTTTCAAGAACTTTATATTTGCTATCTCAGAAAGGAAAATAATTACCTCCAAGTCATTCGCCAGAGTAAGCCTCACAAATCTTAAAGTGCTGTTAACATATAGTTTCTTCTGATAAGGTTTGTTTACCTGAGGAACTCTTCTACTCTCTTGTGAGGAGAAAACCATCTTATATTTGTAAACCTTTCAAGATGTATTTTTCAATCATTTGCCTTAAATTTTTCACTAGCTTCACTAGCTTAGTTAGATTACATAACAATTCTTCTATGAAATATTACATTGGAATTTCTGTGGTGCTTTTAGTACAAAGCTAATATGTTTAAAAGTTTATCTTTGAAAACTTGATGTCTTCATATACTGTGGGTTTTTTTTTTTTTTTTTGATGAGGAAGATCATCCCTGAGTTAACATCTATTGCCAATCTTCCTCCTTTTGCTTGAGGAAGATTGTGTCTGAGCTAACATCTCTGCCCATCTTCTATTTTTTATGTGAGATGCTGCCACAGCAGGCTTGAGGGGTGGTGTGCAGGTCAATGCCTGGGATCCAGACTCATGAAGCCCAGCCTGCTGAAGCGGAGTGTGCGAACTTCACCACCACCCCTGCCATCTGTCCCCCATATATTGTGTTTTTTAAACACAGCTGTTCTTTGAGACTTTTCAATTATACTGCTTTGTCATCAAATGCCAAATATTTATATATGTAAAATATATAAGAAATCAATGTCTTTAAAATTAAAAATATAACATATTGTACGCGAAATAAGAAAAGAAAGATGATAAAATTCCATAGCTAAAGGAGGAGATAACTCGTGGCTGTGGGTCCATTAACGCATCACTAGAGAGTAACTTTCATGCTACAGTGTAGAAGGTGGCACAGCAGAACTTCTGCATTTTAAATCACCAGACCTTTTAAATTAAGCTTTGAGTTTTATGTGTAGGAACTTTCACTTTACTAAAATTTTAATAGCATATTCATTATCATGAGGACAGTGAGAAAATGTTTAATCTATAATTCTAGAATTTCTTCCTTCTTGTTATTCATTTAAAATAATTTTCAAAGTTCATCTGAACAGTAAATTTTAGCAAGCTTAAACTCTTCCTCTTGGTATTTGATGCTGTCCACAATAATGCCTCAAACAACCTTTCTAGTTTCATCCTGCAATTAGCCTATCTTCCTACAAACTTCCCTACTTTCTGTTCCTAACAAACTCTTCTCCTTCTTAACTTTGTTCCTTAGTTTTCATTCTTCCTCAGGTAGAAGTCCTCTCCTTTCTCCATTTGTCTCAGTTCTGCAGTGTCTCAACCTTAATGGGCTATCTACACCTTGAAGCTGCATCTAGATATAATGTTAACTTACTTTGCCTTCTCTTACTTCTGCACTTACCCTACTTGACCATCAGTTTGGTTGCTGATGAACTTTGCTAATCTCTCTATGTCCTAGACACTTCCGGATGAGGACAATGTCTTACTCCTCTGTGGCTCTCAAGGCCCTTGCATAGTGTTTTGCACCTTTAACATGCATTGAATTAGATCTGTTTGTAGAATACGTAGCATGATTAATAATGACTCATAATTTGAAGTGCAAACTCAAAAGAATAAATATCTATTCATGAAGACGTGGTGTCAGAGAGAAAAAATATAAATTACACTTGAAAAGTGCCTAGTCACCATTCTAAATTGACAAGACATGAAAATTAAGGAATGCTCTGTGTACAACCAAGGATTATTTTCAAATGAATCTCCAAGAATACCATAAAAAATGAGCTTTTTAAAAATTGTGTATCTTAGAATTTTATTTTCTTCCAATTTTATGGGGGTATGGTTGACGAATAAAAATTGTATATATCTTTAAGGTGTATAATGTGATGTTTTGATATACATATAGACACTCATGCATCACTTAGTGACAGGGATACATTCTGAGAAGTGTGTTGTTAGGGGATTTTGTCATTGTGTGAACATCATAAAGTGTACTTACATGGACCCAGGTATAGCCTACTACATACCAAGGCTATATGTTCCTAATCTTATGGGGCTACCTTCGTATATGCAACCCATTCTTGGCCAAAACATGGTTATGTGGTGCATGACTGTATTGTGAAATGATTACCACAATCGGGCTTATTAACATATCTATTACCTTGCATAGTTACTATTTTTTCGTGTGTGTTGAGAACATTTGAGATCTACTCTCTTAGCGAATTTCAAGTATAGGATATATTATTATTAACTCTAGTCACCATACTGTACATTGGGGCTCCAAAATTTACTCATCTTATAACTGAAAGTTTGTATCCCTTGACCAACGTCTTCCCTTTTCCTCCACGCCCCAGAATAGTAACCACCCTTCTACTCTCTATTACTATGAGTTTGACTTTTTTAAATTTCACATATAAGCGATATCATTCAGTGTTTCTGTTTATTTCACTTAGCATAATGTTCTCCAGGTTCATAAATGTTGTTCCAAATGGCAGGATTTCCTTCCTTTTTAAGGCTGATATGTCATATTTTCTTTATCCCTTCACCCATCTAGGAACACTTAGTTGTTTCCATATCTTGGCTGCTGTGAATAATGCTGCGATGAACATGTGGATGCAGATCTCTCTCTCTCTCTCTCTTTTTTTTTCTGAAGAAGGTTGGTCCTGAGTTAACATCTGTCACCAATCTTCCTTTTTTTTGGCTGAGGAAGATTAGTCCTGAGCTAACATCTGTGCCAATCTTACTCTACTTTATCTATGGGTCACCATTACAGCATGGCTGATGTGTGGTGTAGGCCTCGGCCTGGGATCTGAACCTGTGAACTCGGGTTGCTGAAGTGGAGCATGCCAAACCTAACCACTAGGCCATGAGGCCAGACCCCAGATCTCTCTTTGAGACGGGGATTTTACTTCCTTTGGATGTACAAGCAGAAGTGGGATAGCTGGATCATATGGCACTTCTGTTCTTAAGTTTTTGAGGAAGCTCCACACTGTTTTCCATACTGACCGTACCACTTTATATTCTCACTAACAGTGTTTAAGAGTTTCCTTTTATCCATAGCCTAGCCAACATTCATTATATTTTGACTTTTTGGTAATAGCTGTCCAGACAGGTGTGAGATGATATCTCATTATGATTTTGATGTGCATTTCCCTGATGATCAGTGATATTGAGCAACCTTTCATATACCTGTGGCATATTTGTTTGTCTTCTTTGGAAATGTCTATTCAGTTATTTTGACCTGTTTTTAATCTTTATTTTTTCTATCGAGTAGTGAGTTATTTTTTAATATATTTTGGATGTTAACCTCTTATCAGATAGATATTTTACAAATATTTTCTCCCATTCCCTAGTTTACTTTTTCATTTTGCTGATTATTTTTTTGCTGTGTAGAAAATTTAGCTTTCATTTTGTTGATTGTTTTCTTTGCTGTATAGAAAATTTAGCTTGGTGTAGTCCCACTCGTTGATTGTGCTTCTGTTGCGTATGCTTTTGGTGTCAAATCCAAAAAATCACTGCCAAGACTAAAGTCGTGGAGTTTTCCCACTATGTTTTCTTTTAGGAATTTTATTGTTTCAGGTCTTATGTTTAAGTCTCTATTCCATTTCGAGTTGATTTTTGTGTATGGTGTAAGATTAGGG
This sequence comes from Equus przewalskii, assembly GCF_037783145.1. Taxonomy (NCBI): domain Eukaryota; kingdom Metazoa; phylum Chordata; class Mammalia; order Perissodactyla; family Equidae; genus Equus; species Equus przewalskii. The sequence goes on along the minus strand of NC_091858.1, from coordinate 17,391,535 downwards.
TTCCATTTCATTCTTTTGCATGTGCCAATCCAGTTTTCCCAGTACCATTTACTAAAAAGACTATCCTTTCTGATAATGTATTCTTGACATCCTTGCCAAAAATTTGTGGACCACATATGCATGGGTTTATTTTATGGCTCTCTAATCTGCTTTATTGCATTTTAAGAGCTTTGGTTTACACCACACTTTGTGAAGACATACTACACATTATAATACACAAGCGCCTCTCTACTTAGCGTACAATTAAAGAGACTCATGCAATGGTTCCTTACATTTACTGGGTCCTAGGTATGCACCAGGTACTGTGTTATGTGCTTGATAGAGATTGTCTCATTTAACCACCACAGAAACATTAAACGATACCATCATCCTCTGTTTCGTAGATAAGAAAACTGAGACTTAGATACATTAAAAAATTTGGTCAACATCACACAAATAGTAATTCAGGATTATGGCAGCAAGTCTAGACTTTTAAATCCTTTATTTCTTGCCTTCTTCTTGAGGCTGCATGCAATCTTAGACTCCAATAAGGAGAAATTAGTTGGCCATTTCTATTTTGAATATTGCAATGGGTAAATCATGGCAATATTGCTATGTGCTACCCCCCATGAGAATGAAACAGATTTAAAATAACGACTTCTTTGACTTTAACTGCTAATAATCAGTGTTAGTAATGTGTCTCCTTTACTCTTCATGTACACATCTTAGCAATAAATTATTCATCTATTTATTGGTGTGAAAAATTCAAGTAAAATCTATGTCTGTGGTATTGCATCATTTTACAAACTATCCCTTTTTACCAAATGTTCTCAAGTGATAAAGCATACACTGAAAATGTTCCTACACATTTCAGTAAGAATAAAATTCTATTCTAAGAAGATTTTTTTCAATAGACTTCAAGACCGAGTATATTTGTCAGGGATGGGCTGTCCTTTTGAGATTCAGTGGAGATTTCTTTGATGCTTCATTAGCATGTGGGTTGTGCACATAAGTTTGGGGAAAATATTTATATTTTATGAGTTAATATTCTGAGACTTAGAGTGGTTAAATGGCTTGCTCAATGTCCTGACTCTTAATCTAGTTTATTTTCTGCTAGTCATATACATAAAACATTTGTTTTCTATTTTATGAAAAAAAATTATAGTAAAAAAGGACTTTCCCTTTACACTAAGCAAAAGGTAATGTTGAATAATTTAATTTTGCTTAACTGGATTTTGCAATTTGTTTTGTGTAGCAACTGGCTTTTCTAACATAGAAACCTCCATTTTGAAGATATTAGTTGTCTTTGCTGGCACAAAGCATATGCATGGGATCAAGATCTTTTTCTTTTTCAATGATTTGGTTATCAGTGACCTGTTTAAACATAGGTTATAAGCCATATAGGTAAAGGAAACTAGATGGGAAATGAATATACGCTTGCTCATGATTTCAGATGGAATCGAATAAAGGTTTTACTAGAGTCCCTACAGTTTAGAGCAAAATGTAATATTTGATACACACCGAATCTCAGATTACAGATAAACCACATGCGACAGGCTTGATATTTGCCGTAGTCATAAAGGAAAACGATCAAGGGCTCACACACTAACAAAATTAAGAGGCAAAAATTATTCAAAGTAAAATCAGAAGAACTTCTAATGGGCAAGAATAAAGTTTATTGCTACAGAGAAATTTGAACTAAATTGAACTTTTTATGTGATGCCCAATTGGATCTTCAGCTAAAAAGAAAAATCACTTTCAGCCTTTGAATGAGTACCAGAGCACAGAGGCTCTTAAGGGCTGGTGCCCTTTCCGTTGGTGCTTTCTCCATTCTAAGGAGATCAACCTGCTATCTCATCTGCCTGATAAAATTAAATAAAATGCAATAAAACATTTTAAATGGAAAAGGGTATTTATGTTTCTAGATCTGTTTTCAGCTCCTCAGGCATGATGTACTTTTTCCTAAGGCTAAGCGACTCAGTTGGAGATTGATACTGGGTTCTCTTACCCTGTAAAACCTCTTTTTACTTTAAGCTTTTTAAATGTACTTGCTTGATTATTATAATGCAGGAAAACTAATTACCTCTAAGACTACTTTATCTTTTTTCAATTAAAAGACTAGGTAGCAGATCATATCTGTATCCGGAGAATTAGCACCAACAGGAAAGTATGTAGAGTTCGTTCTCCTTATCTTTCTTCCAGGTAAAATTGGTTCTGCTGTTGTTGCTGTTGTTTGAAGTGATTGTTCTTGCTTTTCTGTATATTTCAGAGGACCTTATAATATTTCGTTTGTTGGTCTAAATATCACCTGTATACTCAATTCAACACTTTGAATACGGACCACGCCAATAATCTAAATTTTGTCATTGTCATCTCTCCAAAGGATTTCCTAGGATTATGTACTAGCACATCTCTTTTTGTTGGATAAAATGATTCATAGATGTTTTGCAATTTCTTACCCATTTCTTCCTTTGGTATAGTCCATGTCAAAACTCTGGTTGATTCTTTTTTTATTCTAATGGAGAATTTAGAAATATTATATGGACAGCCTGTAAGTCTATATACGGAGATATTTACAAGCTATTTAGTTCAAATTAAACAACTATCAAATATCTACTCTGTATAAAGGACTTCTTAGTTGCTTTTGGAAGAGAGTGAATAGAAAGATTAAAAACACAGGGTGCCTGGATTTCAGGGACACGTGATCTAGCGGACTCTTTAGTTGAAAATGGATTGTCAAATTCCCTAGTCTCTTGCATAAGCAAACAGTTCAGTGGCTGGGGCACAAGGAAAGAATTTGAGCTATAGTAGCAGGATGGTCTCTGAGAGATTTCTTGACTAAGTAGGTATGAACAGTTGTCCATTTATTTATCCATTTTCCTATTAGATGTGACTTCCTCAAGGCCAGGAAATCCTGTTTTTCCCTTATGTCTTTCTATCTCTGGGGCACAGGAGGTGTTCAATGTTTGTTGTATAGGTGACTGATGGACTGACTGAATACTTGAAATTAAAGTTCAAGATCCAAGGTGTCATTGAGCAGGAGTGGGCCAATCATGATTTTATGATTTCCATACATGTATGGAAGTCTAAATGACCAGCAAACTTCGGATATTGGGTAGGCTCAGACAAGGTGGGGCAGAGAAGACATGTAATATTACTTGTGGCTAAATGACTTCAGTTTACAGGTGAAGAAATTTAGTTACTGATCTTCGATTACTTATATTAACAGAAAATTTTTAGTTGCCATCTAAAACCTGTTTTGAATGATTAAACTCTCAGTTATCCAACTGAATTACATTGTTTAGCTGATTCTTCTGACCACAACAGCTTAAATTCTTTGATGCAATTTTTTTTAATTGGAAATCAATATCTATGGTTGAATTAAATATCGTATTCTTTAGTAAGACAAAAATAAGATATTTCAGTTACAGAAACAGTGCACCATGGAACAGGAAGTTAAATGTTTCCCTGGACAATGAAACTTTGCTTATTATTTTTTTCAACCTCTGCTTGCCACATTTTACTCATGTTTGGCTTATTAAAGGGCAAATTATCTTAAGTAACAAATTTTTAATGGTTGAAAGAGTCCTCAAGATCAATACAACAAAAGAAGGCAGCCAAAGAGAACTCGAAGCAAATAAATCAACATTAAATTTAATAGGAATTGACTTTAAGATCTCTAGTTAGGCAATGGGTAGTAGACTTTTTTCTTTAAGAAGCAATATAAGTAAAATCATTATGTGTTTTTGTTATAACTTCAAGATTGAATGAAGGGAAAAGAAACCACAAAGTCAAAGAAAATGGAGTGATAGAAAGTTAATTAAGAAAGTTTCAGTATTAATATTCTCTAGCCTGGAAGCATATGTAAATGCAACTTAATATGATGGTCAACAGCAAGTCTTCTGATAGACATGGCCTTGAGGCCAAACCTTGGATCTGCCACTTAATAGCTGTGCCTCAGTTTCCTCAGTTCTGAAGTGAGACTAATCATAGTGTTTACCTTACACGATGTTGTGAGGATTAAATGTGTTAATGCTTGTGAATTGCGCAGAACAGCGGCTAGCACATGGTAAATGTTATATAAGGGTAAGCCAATAACAAAGAAATAATATGGAGGTAGCTCTTCAAAGACGATCCTCAGTAAACCCCGTCATTTGTAGAAGGCTATGTAACCACAACGTAAGTAACAAAAGGCCTTGGGGTCCTTGGTCACCTTTCTGTGGCACCCATCACAGCATGCCTAGGAGATGTAAGTGAACACGCAGTGAGTTTAGAATAGCACTTTAAAGGAGTTCAATTTATTATGCAAATGTTCTGCTACTTACTCTAACAACTTCTCTTTCTTCTCTGCTTTCATCTTCATTTTCCCCATCTCAGTTATTCATGCTCTGTCTATGGTTTCATTGTTGCTTTACTGTATTATGGTAGCATAATGCTTAGGAAATGTTTATAAAATTTTACCGCTAAAAGCTCTCCATATAGTATTTGAACTCTTTAGAGCTAAGATGCTATAAAAACTTAATAAATAATTAAAAGATTACAGAGACAATAAGAGGAGAAATATATAGAAGTGGTGTGCTTAGAGGATGACAATAAGGAGTCTTAGATATAATCCATTTCAGAGAGCCAGGATTTTCCCAACTCTCATAAAAAATGCAATATGAATCTCTACTGAATGTGATTTCAAAGGCTGATGCTTTTAGGTGATGGCTTGTGGAAAGATGGAGAGGGGCAGCTCTCTTCTTGCATTAATATTGTCTGAGCATCAAAACACTTTGGAAACACAGAACTGAGTCATAAAAGAATATCTGTCCAGGTGTCTTGGAACTGAAGACTGTATGGCTATCTCTGAAAATAATTTACACGCAGTTTGTAATAACAAAGAGGATCAATTTAGTAAAACTTGAATGCTATTTTGTCCAATGACCCCATTTAAAATATTTTTTTTTTGGTGAGGGCAGGGACAGGTGCTGACTACAAGACTTTAGCTAGTTTGAAAAATTCCTGGTTGTTTCTTCATCTCTCTTTGGTCTATTGACTAATCCAAAGCTATGAGAATGGCTTGAGTTATTTGTCCACCATCTTACCAGGTCTTAGACAACTTTTATGAGTTGATAAAAGGTGACACGTAAAATGTTATGGGCATCTTCTATCAACACAAGTTTTGTTCTGAGTGTAAGATTAAAATATTTGAAGAAAAACTGATTCCGTTACAGTGAATCTCTACAATCATACAGTCAAGGCTGTTTGCCTCTTTTCTTTCTTCATAATTTCTTAATTGCTAACTATTTGGTGTGACATATTTATATTTTGTCAACTAAATAAAATGCAAGAATCTTAGTTGACATTTTTTGGTTTCCGCTTTTTACAACATTTCTGCTGATCTCTCCTCTTTCCTAAAACCTCACTCTTTGCATTTCTTCATTCATTCTTACATATTTAATTAATTCAACAAAAATCTATTAAGCACTCACTAGATGCCAGACTCCACTCATTGCTGAGAATATAGCAACAGGCAAAACAGATAAAATCCTAACCCCTATGAAGCATACCTTCTGGTGGTGGAAGATAGAAAATTTCTAATAAAAATATGTCGAATGCCTAGTATATTGAGAGATGGTAAATGCAATGGAGAAAAATAAGGCATGGAAGAGGAAATTGCAATTTTAAATGTGGTTGCCTGGGAAAGATCTAACAGGACAGATGACATTAAGGGAGGCAAGAAAGGGAGCCAAGAGTAACCTGGAGGTGAGCATTTAAGGTGAATGTTGTCAGGTTGGAGAAGGCCAATATTCGAGGGATAGCAGAATGTTCTGTGTGGCCCTGTGAGGAGAGTGGAGAGTAGTAAGAGGTGAGTTCAGAGAGGGAACAGGGGAGCAGATTCTGTCAGGATTCAGAAGCCATTGCAAGCTCTTTGGATCTTCCACAGAGAGGCTGTTGAAGGGTTAAGCAGGGGAACATCATGATTTGACTTAAGTCTTTAAAGGCTCCCTCTATGGACTGGGTTGAGAATAGACAGAATGGGAGCAAGAGCAGTGACTGGCAGACAGTTGGGAGGCCATTGCAATGATAGGAGTGAGGGATGATGGTGCCTTAGACTAGAAGTCGTGGGGAGTGGCTGGGATGAGGATATAATTTGAAGGATCAAAACATAGGATTTGCCAACATAGAAACAAAGAGAGGGGTACAGGGTGACATTATGCCTTTTGGCCTAAGCAACTGGAAGCATGCATGATTGCCCTTAACTGAGAAGAGAAGAGCACCAATAGGAGCTGGATTTGAGGGGAAGATCAGCTGATTAGTTTTGACATTAAATTTGAGATGCCTGTTGGACCTTTAAGTGGATATGTCTGCCTTAATATATAGTTTTCATATGAAAATATGTTTTCTACAAAGCTTAGAGAAGTTTGGTGATGGATGTATGTAATAGAAAAAAATTTTCAGGTATAACTTACATGTCTGCTTTTTCCTCTTTCAAAGTTGATCCTCTTGGGAAATAGGGGTATGTTGCTGGGTTAGTCTATGCTGATGGACTGATGCCTTTTCAAAACTGCCATTTCACACCCACGTTCACAGCAGCATTATTCACAATAGCCAAAAGGTGGAAGCAACCCAGGTGCACATCAACAAATGAATGGATAAACAAAATGTGGTATATGCAGACTATAGAATGTTATTCAGCCTTAACAAGGGAGCAAATTCTGAACCATGCTATGAACCTTGAGGACATTATACTAAGTGACATTCCCAATTATAAAAAGGCAAATACTATTTACTCCACTTATATGAGGTACCTAGAGTAGTCCAAGTCATAGAGATAGAAACTTTAATGTGTATAGAGTTTCACTTTTGCAAGGTAAAAAGTTCTGGAGATTGGTTGCAGGACAATGTGAATGTACTTAAGAACTGTATGCTTCGAAATGGTTAAGATGGTAAATTTTATGTTATGCTTATTTTACTGCAATTAAAAATTTTAAAAACACCTCATATCTTGCTGCTGCCATTCTCTATTACTGGTCCACGCTGGATACCTTCTCTCTTCCTTCATTCTCCTAAGTCTCCATTGGCACAAGATTGTAGCTGACTTACAATTTATAGACTGCAAGTTTTGTGAGAAGAGAAAGGCGGGAATCAAAAGGTAAGAATCAACCTCAAACTCAATGTCAGACATCACTGGTCCCAGAAAATTACCTGCCATTACCTCACACAGGCTGATCATGACCCTCTTTCGGTTCAGACTTTACATCATATTTCCAGGGTCTTTCTCTCTCCCTAAACCTTTGCTCATTGCTCTTGGTCTTCCAACCCCTATGACTCTTCCATCTTCCATCTCCAAAGTGAGAGTGTCCTTGGGAAATTCTAAACTGCTCCACCTTGAGTTTGTAGACCATGCCCCGGAGGCCTCACCATTTGTATTCAAAGAGCCTATCAAGATATTTTCCACATGAATTAGGAATTCCAAATGAATTACAAGTTCCAAATGAATTTCTAAATGAGAAGAATTATTACCCTTCCTTAGCATTCTGAATATGCTTCAGTAGGTTTTAGCATAAAATAGTAATATTTTTTCTTCATACTACTCATGAAAAATATTAAATCGTACTATGCGTCTTGTAGATTAAATATTGAGGAAGTCTTTTTAACCCAAGTATATATCAAATGCTACAGCTATAATTTTGTATTTATTGCTATATGTATATAAGAAAGTGCATGAATATATTAGCTCTGTGGAGAATAACCTTCTTGGAACCTCAGATCCACAAACAGCTGGCAAAAAGGGAAAGATTTGTGACAGAGGTTTTGGCCTTTAGGACCTGGGAGAAAGGATGACAGGTGATGAGCAGGAAGGGAAACCAGGCATGTGGGGAGAACAGAGATGCCCTGATAAATGAGAACTATAAATTGGCACCATTTTTTTTTGGCAGAAAAGTAGGAAAGTTATAATAAGAAATGAAGAAGATGAAAAAAAGAGATATTGAGAAAAGAGGAGAAAGAAAATGGCAGGGATTAAAGATGACAACATTCGTAAAGAAGGTGGCAAGTAGTAGGCACATAGACAAAGAAAGGACAAAGAAACCAGCAACAAAGAAACAAAAGTTAGGACAGCCCTGTGAGTTGCTGAGCAGGAGCTGGTCTGGACAGAGGTGGGACAGGCAAAGGGACTGAGAAGGAGGAGGAACAAAGTCAGACAGTCTCAATGTTCCCCTTCTAGGCAAATATTTATCTTGCTCCCTTTGTACATCTTTGTATAGAGAGGGGGCTGGATTGAATGGCACATTCTAGATGAAGGCACCCTCTTTGGCATGGCTCTCTTAATAAAGGAATAAAGTGCTCCCAGCAGAGTCTTAGAACCCCAGTGATGTAGCACTTTAAACGTGTCATTCGGAGCCTGTGCGTGTGTGTGCGTGTGTGTGCGTGTGTGTGTGTGTGTGTGTGTTGTTTTGAAGGAAGAGACAAGAAAAGATCACGTATTCCAGGATTGTAAGCCCGGAAGACCCAGGGCATCCATCTGAGGTGGCAGCCTCTGGAGCCAGAGTATTATAAGTCAAGAAGACATAAGGCATGAATTCTACAAATATAGAATCCACATATTTGTATCAACCCCAAAGGTCTCTTTTGTTTATTTTTAATTTTCTTTTCTTTGTGAAAGCAAAGGGGGGAAAAATGCTGTGCTACTCTTGTAAGAAAAAAAATCACATTGTGAGTAGAAGAAAAAAGTCTTCACGGATAAGTATAACATAAAATTATCTACCTACATGACGTGAGGTCTTAGTTGGCAGGGCTGTTTCATTATTTGTCTGCTCCTGTATTATCTCAAGGGATAAAGCAGCAGCAGGTGTATGTGCTCACCTAAATTTTAGGTCTTCTGCTCGTGTTCTTTATGAATGGTTCTCAGAAAAAAGAAAATATTTGAGAGTTCCTTTCTTTAAATTAGTACTTACCGCAAAGTCAGAGTTCTGAGAAAATGCCTTTCATAAGATATGGACATTTTCCAAAAAATAGTTTTGTCACTTCAAGCTGGGCAGGTGATAGAAATTTAGTGAAAAATAGCAAATCATGATAATCAAAAATTTTGTAGCTTCTTCCCTATGTTCTTAGAGTACATTCTGTCTCAAGAATGGTTTCACTATGCAGAAACAATGAGTCTTTTCCTTGCCGTGCTTGCTGAATTGTCTTGTGGTTATGACAGGTGACAGGCAGTCAGAGCCCCCAAAGTTAGGCTGATTATTTTCATGGGGGCCAATGTAAAGCCTCCAGCCAGAAATGAGGCCTCAGTCTTTCAGGACTGATGGAGTCTTCATTTCAGGATATTAAACATTTTTAAGTGATTAATTTATTTTTTTCTGAAAAATAGAGTAAAACATGTAGAAGAAAATCCTAGTTACCTATAAACATGCCATCTAGAAATAGTCACTATTAGTATTTTGACATTTATCTTCACAACCTTTACGTTATGCATAAAATATACACATTTTTCCCCAAACTCGATTTATACTGTATATTCATTTTTGTAGCATGATCAATTATATCATTTATCATAATAAATTTAAAAGGCATCACATATTCTTGTGTGTCATCTTTTTGTCTGTGGAGTGTTCTGTCGTTATGAATGCACCGTAATTTTTCAAACCAATCTTTTGTCTCAATGATGGCATTATTTCTAGTTGGCTGGTTTTATATACATTGCTGTGCTGAACATACTTGTGAACGTATCTTTTGTGCTAATTTAAGATTGTCTAATTAAGGGAAATTCCAAAAATTGGAATTTCTGGGTCAAGATAAGAATACATTTATGGTTTTTACAAGCTTGACCAAATTTTCCTCAAAAGATGGATTTATACAAATGCTGGCAGGGTGTAAGCATTGGGTACCAGAGTCTTGACTGAAGGTCTCAGCTGAATTACAAAATATTCCAAGTTTTTGTTTATAATTGCTTGAAATTCACCTTTAAATGTAAAGCTTTTTTTCAATAATTTCTGAAGGATGATTGCTCCCTCCAATTTTCTGTACAAGTTGTTGACCCCCTTTTACTTGTAACTCAGGCAGGGCATGGTGCTACAGTATTCCGCTCTTTCTGACTCTATGATAGTTTGTATTATGTGCTAAACATATTTGTTGCCCTCTGTATGGAGCCTATCCCCTCATGTCCCCTCTCTGGTGGCCCTCTTTAAGGCAGTAGTAAACTTCCCACTCCTTCATGTGAGCCTTGTGTGTGTGTCACTCTGGCCAATGCATGCTGAGACTGAGCAAAAGTTTGCTCCTTCTCGTCAAAGAATGGTATGTATGTTCCAGATGGGGGCTCCTTCTTTAGCATAGCTCTCCCAAGGAAGGGACACATGGCACCAGAAAGCAGCTGACCCACAGCCAACATGTGCTGTGAATGAGAAATACACCTTTGTTGTTTTGAGTCCCTGGGCTTTTATTAGCAAGACTAGCGAAAGCTGACTAATACAGACTCTGAGCTGTATCAGAATCTGGCAAGCTGCTTTGGTATTCTCCTATTACTGAGGTGATGGAGTTAGTTGTATAATACTCTGGTTTTAAATTCGAGGTGAAAGTCCAATTTGGCTGCAACATGGTTTTCAATATATTTCTTATGAATATTAATCTTAGACATTCATTTTGGTAGCCACAGTTCAGAAGTTTAATGTTTATTTTCAATCCAACCATGCAAGTAGGTCTGCAAGAAAATTAGCCTCTGATGGACTGAACCATCCATTGCGTGTAATGGATTCACTAATTTCCTACATGTCATGAATGCGACTAGTTATATACAGTCCCTGGGAGTATCAAGAAAGTAGTCTGTTCTTTTGTTCAGATGAAAAACCTTGGGTAAGTTATAGGTGGCCTTGGGGAAAAAAACACAACTTTGTACTATTCTGCAGTTTCATGCTCTTCATTTACTTGAGGCTTAGAGAGTACAAGGCAGGACTCCAAACTTAAACAATCTTTTTCCTCTACCAGGTGGGCTGGGACTAATGGGGTTGACACCACCTGCTACGAACTGCCTTTGCCCAGGCCTCACTGTAACAGTCAGGAGATGAGTCAGACGATTAGTAGATATACTTGGGTCCAGGTATTTTTGCTCCAGACAATACACTAAAGTTCCTAACTGAGACATTAAACAAATTTTTTTTTGCAAATAAAATAGATACGCTAGTGCACAGCATCAAGTAAATTCTTGCACTTATAAATTAAACATATTTAAAAAACCCTAAAGTTATCCCAAATGTGTTTGATTTATATCTTCTCCATTCTCCTCAAATACTTCTCATTTTTTCAAATTGATAATAAGAACTCTTTTCATTGCTGTTTTGTCATGTTTCGGATCTGTTGCTGTTATCTGTTAATCTCCACATTAGCGGCTGGGAGATTGCAAAGATCTGGTTATACTGCGTCTGGATATTCTACTTTTGGGTATTGGCTGCTCTAACCCTTTCTCCGTGACAGTTGTTTCTTTCCTATTGATTGCTCTCCATGCACTGTGCTTCAGCATCACTGGAGCTGTTCTTCTGAACCTGAAATTTCCACTTCCTCTTTCTTTACGTATCTTTTCTGACACTTTGCTCATTATTCTTTAAGTATTCTTACCGTCCTTTATTCTTCCAGTCTTATAAAGCAACATGTTTCCTGTGATTCTGCAATTCTGAACTCTATTCCTAACAGCTTGATACCCTTCATTATCAGAAGTCGAGTTACTTTCAAGCTACTTTGGGACACCTCACTTTTTAACGAAAAACAAAAAAATAAACAAAAAACCCAGAAAGGTGATTCTCTCAGAAGGAAATTCAAGTTAAAAAAACCCCAAAAGACCTTTATGACTTTATGTCATTTTCTTATTTTTACTTGAAAGCTTTGCTCAACCACATTTCTAAAGGCTATTTAGACCTAATGTCACTTTAGGTCTTTGACTTTTCAAATCTTTTCCCCTTAATGTATGTGATTTACACACAGATTAACAGACTCTACCACAAAAGATTGTTTCACGGCCAAGGATTCTCTGAGGATAATAAAGCTTGTATATTGATGGATAATTATAGAGTTGAAAAAGCAGAACTATTGTTGAAGAATTTATTCATTTGTTGATTTATTCATTCAATATATTTATTCAGTGCTCAGATCTCATTGATACTCCCTACGGAGCAGTGTTGTTCCTTAAACTGAAATATTGTTAAAAAGCAATTTCATGATATGGTTGGTTCATCCTGTGTATATATTACATATATATACAGATATTATATATATATAGATAGATAGATGGTTATTTTATTCCCAGAAAGCTAAAAATTATAAAATTCCTATTTAGACACTAAATTTTCAACATAATTTTCAATACCATGTTTCCAGGTTTTCACTATTATTTAATCTTGTCCATTTCTCCAACAATAGAACATAGAGTTATCTCAATAAGAGATTATGGATTTGCAATCTATTGCAGCATATCAAATTACCCGAGCATTTAGTGGCTTAAACGACAATATTTATTATCTCACAGTTTATGTTGGCCAGGATCTGGCAGCAGTTTAGCTGCACGGTTCTGGCTCAGGGTCTCTCTTGCTTCACTCTGTTGGCTGGGGCTGCATTATCTGAGGCCTTGACTAGGGCTGGAAGGCCTGCTTCCAAGAAGCTCACTCACATGTTGGCAATTGGTGTGTGTTGTTGGCCGAGGTACCTCCTTACTCCTCTCCATGGCTTCTCACCCTCCAAGGTCCCTCCAACAGGATAGCCTAGACTTTCCCACATGGTGACTGGACTCTGTGAGAGAGAGAAAGAGATGGAGACAGATAGACAGAGATAGAGAGATAAGACAGAGAGACAAAACAGAGGTAGAGAGAGAGGGAGAGAGAGAAATAGAGGAAGATCTAAGAAGTCAACACAGCACATCACTTAGGGCCCATCACTTCTGCCATTTTCTATTACCCATCACTTCTGGCGTACTCTCTTAGTTAGACACAAGCCAAGAGAAGTCCAAAGCGCATTCCAGGAGAATGGATTACACAGGTGTGAATATCAGAAGGCGAAGATTATTGGGGCTTTTAGAGGCTGCCCATCAGAGATTAGTCAGTTGCAAATAGTACAAAGCCACACAAATTTAGCTTAAGCCGAAAAGAGAATTTATAGTACCTTCCAGAAACCAAGCAGCGAGTATAGTTAACCTGGTGAGAAACTTGTAAAAACAAAATAAGTCTGCTTCTCTCTTTCTGTGGATACAAATTTTCCTCATCTCTACTTCTCTTTTGGTGTCTAGGTGGAAATGGGCCTCCAAAATCCCAAAATATTTTTTCAGCTGAAGCACCAACAGGGACCAGCTTCAATTACTTTGCTCTGATCTGAATCCCTGGTACAGAGACTCTTATTAGCCCAATTGAATCTTGTTCCAATCAACTCTGTGTGTGAGTGGGTAGGGGCAGGAGGGTTGGTATGGGAGTGGGGGGGTGGGGGGGAAGGGAATGAAGTCACATGACCTTACCCATGCTCAACAGGGGTTATGGACCCAAGCATTTGAGACGGAACTTTCTTGAAAGGGAAGAGCAGGTCAATTAATTCACCGTTAAAATAAACGGATGACTTAAGCCAATGCAGGTTTGAAACTTTAAATTTTGTATGTTTGGCAAAGCTAACAACTTTTATTTTTTCTCAATTGTAGTAACTTTGGAAAAATTGTCCAGCTTATCAACTTGATTAGTATGTTCATTTTCTGATTTCACTGTTTTAGAAATTAACAAAGTGCAAACAATTAAATAAACACTGCTGTTCAGACAGATCATGCGTTCCTTTAAAACACAGCTCTTGCATGTCAATGGGATTTTAAAAATATTTACTTATCAGACAATTTATAAAAATCTGATTTTGTACAAAAGATGTTTGAGGTACGTCAATGCCCGATGAAGGAAAGTGTGGATCATTTAAAAACTATATATGAAGTGTGAATATTATGTATATTTTTAAATTATAAAAGCAACACACCTTTCTCATAAAATATCCAGACAATATGTAATTTTGTCAAGAAGTGAAAATCACTCGTAAATCCACAAGCAGGATAACTACTACATCCATTTGGGTGTAGAGTCTTCAGACTTTTTCTCAATGAGTATTTTCCTCAGGCGCTGTATTATAGCTTGCTTTTTTCCCTTGCCAACACATTGCAGATTTTCCCATATAACTAAATATACACATCCATAGTTATTCTTAATGACTACACTGTATTCCTTTGTATGGTGTCCCATAACATTTCCAGATCCCTATCGATGGACAATTTTTTGGTTTCTCATTATTCTCTATTATCAATAGAATATCCTTGTACCATATCTTGGAATACTTGTCTGATTATTAGTGTATATTTTTAGAAGTGGAATTGCTGGGTCAGTGAATATGCGGGTGAATTTTGAAGCAGATTGCCAAATCATCCTCTAGGAAGACTTCTTGAAGCTGACAGGTCTACCAGCAGTCTTTAAGGGGGCCTGTTTCCCTCAACCTCATTAAACGTGGCTCTGATCGATGTTTTCAATCTCAGCAATGATGTAAGTGAAAAGCGGTATTTCATTGTTGTTTTGCATTTAAAATCTTATCCTGAAAGCAGAAGGGCTGACGAGGGCATATCAAGTTAGTTAGAGCCTCTAAGGCCTAGGAAAGTGCAAAAGGCAGGGCTATAGGACGCTTTTTTGTGCTTTTTATCGAAGTAATTTGCCACCAGTGCATCAATACGAGGTGCATAAAATTGTGTGGACTGCCCTGGTTGGTGCGCACATTGGCGAGAAGTCCAAGTTAGCCCGTCTGTCCGCTCGTGTGCCTTTTATACTATCTTGAATGCATCCTCCACTCTTAAATTGCACCAAATTGATGACTAGTTAGTTGGTAAATTTGGACTCTGTCTCCAGGATCCACTTTCCCTTCCAGACGTCATCTCTTACACGAGCAGAAATTACCCTTCAAACATTACCACAGTTAGTTGTTTAGTTAAGAATGAAAAGCAAAAAATAATTGCTCCTTCCCATTCTAGTCTGGCCTCCAGAGCCTCTGACCTGCGCTCAGAGAGGGGCCCACTTCACCAGCGCTCACTTCCTTGAAACAGCGGATATTAACAGAGACATACAGAATCTTCTCTGATTGCTTTCTGCAGCATTGTGCTAGCTTTCTCAGAAAGGCAAAGTCTGTCCTGAGATTTTCATTGCTTTGGTTCACACAGCAGTGTATCTGTGATATGTGGTTGGTGGTACTCCTAGTTTCAACACAGGTGCAATTTTATTCTCTGTGCTTGCTTCTTCTTGGCCTTCTCAGTCAGTTTTTTGATGACTGACAGTGAGTGGAACAAGTGGTAATATGATTCTTTCAACATTCTCTTTCCTGGAAGTTAACATGTTGGAATTTAATCTTGTTATGGCATCCAACATCCAATTTTTGTATTAGCTTATGTCTGAAATTCAGTTATAAGTCAAGCAGCCAGGCTTGCTTGGAGAACAGTATCAGTATCACCTGACAAACTCTGGAAACTGGGAAGCATCTTCTGTCTTCACACTTATTAACCACAGTATAAGCGAGACTCAAGAATACAGTAAATTCAGGGCTTGTGTTAATCGAGCAAAAATAATTGATGATTACTAGACAGATAGTGAGAGCAACAGGGAGCATGACTCCTCGCAACTCCTATCACTGGAGAAGACTGCTTTAACCTTTGATTTGCTAATTAATTTTGGAGAAACGCAGTCATGTTATAATACCCAGGAGGTCACACAGCTGTACGCCTAACTCACTTTTATTTGAAGGCAGCAAATGAGCAAAGATCAAGCTGACATCAAGGCAGCGTTTTTTCCAAATGAAGTTCATTAACCATCAGTGAGCTTATCCTGCCCTGTGTCCTGTATCAGCTCAATGCTCATCAAATCCTCAGCATATCCCAACAATTGATGTCCCAATTATTGACTCAAGTCATCAAGGAGAGGGTGGATTGCTCTGTTAACTTTATTAAAAAGGTATCACTCTGTGCATTTTATTTTAGAAAAGTTCCTATTATAAAGAAATTAGCTAAGGAGAAAATACTTCTTTTTCACAATCTTTTACAGTCTGCCCTATCTCTGCCCTAGGCTTTATCTTTGGAGTGACTTTATAATTTATCATCCATTCTGTACCCTGTTGAGAATGAAAGGCAGTCCCATCCATAGTGACACCAGGACAGCATATATAAATTTGGACTGCAGGACCAACAAGGAGTTTTGGTTTTGTTGCTTGGGAGGCTAGACTCAACGGTTTGCCGCAATTCCAGAAAAGCAAGCCAAACTCCACCTTGAATAAATGAATAATTTATAATAATTTATAAAGTTTGTCCAGAGGATTCAGAGACAAGTGTTTGCATTTCATATCACATGGAAAAATATTAATATATATCCTTCTTTAGCATCTCTGCCCCCACACCAAAGTGCCTCCCCAAGAACATAGCTCCATCTCCCCAAAGAGCCTTCCTATGGCAGGATTGCTCTTCTGGGCCCAGCTTTCCTCTGTGAAGTTTGGCAGTGAACCAAGCTTCTGTGGAAGCTTTTCCTCAAGCATTCTCCTGGAGCGATTTACCCTCCCCAATCTCAAGTGGATTATTACAAAATTAACCCCATAAAACAGATTTCTGTGCATGTGTGTGTGTGTCTGTGAAGGATGGAGGTAGGTTGGGGGGTGAGGAAGAGGGGTGTAGGGGATGAAATTCTGATTCTCAAGGGTTTTAGATGATTTAGGTTTTACACTAGGGTTCTAGCAACAACATTAATGTACTAGGCATACTGTTTTGATAACAATAAATGTTGTTTTGAATGACTTACACCATCTTAGATCTAAGTATTGGAAGACAATTTCAAGAAGACCTAGACCAAGTATATTGAATATGGGTTCCAGTTTTCAATGCATAAGAAGTAAATTATACATTGAGAGATTTTATTTTATGAGAATTTGTGTTAGGGTTGAGTTAAGGATGATTCATTGTATTTCTTTTATATTGCTATGCTGTCTTAACTTAATTATATTAACTTAATGGTAACCTAACAAATGATATTTATTAAGATGCTAATAAACAGATATTGAGGAATAATTCAGCGAGAATATTACACATTTGTTAGGTTCTTTTATAAAAATGCATTTTTTCAAAATTATTCATATATAATTTAAAAGAAAAATAGCACTACAAGGATTATAATGCAAATGAGTAGTTACTTGTTCCACGCCCCACCCCAGAGACTGCTTTCAACTCAAATTAGAGATTTCTTAATATTATCTTCCTATATGGAAAACAAAATGAACAGACAAAACTACAAAAGTACAGCTACAAACAAGCAAAATAAACTACAGTACTTCTGCTGCTAGTTCTTGATGTTTTAAAAATTGATTTCCCAAAATAACTGATTAGAATTTGCTTCTCTTACATTCCTAACCTCCACATACAATTATGTATCCCTGTCAGGTAAAACTCTGCAGAAAGCGTTTACATCATTAGATCTTTGTAAACATTGCATAAGTTTGAAGCATGCTGTACTTTGAACACATTTCGTTTTTTCACAACTTTTTCTTTTTCCTGGGGTTAATGTCTGTCTCAATTCTAAATTTACTTAGTTTTCTGTGTTCTTCTTATTGTCTTATTTTGAACCACTCAGAATTCTTAATCTCCTTTTCAATCACTCCCCCTTCTCTATCATCTGTTGTCTTTAATCGGCTGTTTTTCTTCTCTCTAATTCTCTTTGCCCCTGTGGGGTTTATGCACTTTTATTCCCTTATGGTCATCTTATTCGGGTTTTGGGGAGGCAGAGAAGGAAAAAAAAAAACGCGCTTAACCACCTACGATTAACAGAAATTTCTGTACCATGTTCTTTAAATATTTTACTTAGTCATCATAGCAGTCTAAAAGGTTGGCGTTACTGTCCCCTTTCTATAGTAAGAAGATGGGAGTTCAGAAATATTAAGTCTCTTGGTTGTTCAAATTTGTTCACAAGGTAAATCTGGGATTTCAGAGCCGTCACCAGCTCCAAAGCCCACGCCTTCCTCGCTCCACAATCACGGAATGTCTCTTTAATGTGAGGGTACTGACAACCCTGGAGCTCCCTGAAAACTTTCTTATCAAAATAACATTTTAATTTTTGTGATGTTTTAGGTTAGTTTCACTACTGGTCCACCTAATTTAATGGGAGATCAGATATAGGCAGAAAAGAGACTATATAATGAGCGTGTCTGAATTCCAGAATATGAAAGAATTAGTGAAAGCATTCCCAGAGAAGCCAGAAGAGTTGCAGAAATATGGCAGTGCTCGGGGTATATTGTGCTCTGATAAGAAGATGTCTAGTGACTCTGTACAATCTTTTGAAAATAAAAGGAAAGAGAAACCTCCAAGTGCCCAGAGAAGAACAATTTATAGGGCTAAAATCCCAGGAGTTTATTATGCTAAACAAACTTGGTTCAATTGTTTTGTAAAATTACATAGTGGAAGAATGAATGCAAGCAGCAGATGGAGTGTATCAGGGCTTTGATGCAACACTTGATACAGTGCACCAGAAAAGGATAGGGAAAAAATTAATTTTAGTGTCTCTCTAAGCATTGCTGCTTTCACTGAAGTTAAATATATCTTTTATTTATTTATTTTAATTTTATTTTTGGTGAGGAAGATTGGCCCTGAGCTAACATCTGTTGCTAATTTCCCTCTTTTTGCTTGAGGAAGATTGTCCCTGAGCTAACACCCATGCCAGTCTTCCTCTATTTTGTGTGTGGGATGCTGCCACAGCATCGCTTCATGAGTGGTGTGTAGTTCTGGGCCTGGGATCCAAACCCAAACCCTGGGCCACTGAAGTGGAGCATGCAAACTTCACTATGCCACCAGGCTGGCCCCTAAAATATTTCCTTTAAAGATGAATGTCAACCTGCTGAGATGAAGAACATTTCCAAAACCAAATTGGAGGACCACTTTTCAGCATGCTGCACTGAATACCTTCATTATACTAAGGAACAAGTTAATATTAGAGGATATGAAACAATAATATGTAACCCTGAGATATAAAAATAACAAAAGAAGCTTTAGAGTTTTGTTGAAATTGTGCAGTATACAACAAAGAGATATCTGATCAACTACATAAAAATGCATATTTTAAGACTAAACCTCTGCCCAAAACTGTGACATCTACATTTGCAGAGTCCGATCTGTCTGATTATGTATCATCTTTCATTACACCAACTTTAAAATGCTAAAACTGATACTTTGCCTCACTCAGAAGCAGAAATGAAACATATTTTGGTAAGTCAAGGTAGTGACCACAGATATGTAAACACAAGAATGACCACAGATATATAAAGTTCAAAGGAAATATCACCTTACGTTAGAGATGGAAAAACGGAGTCCCAAGGAGATGGATTGATTCTTCTAGTCTCAAATATGGTGGTTAAGCTATTAAATAAAAAGATAATTTTTCTTTTTACTCATTTTAATAAAGCATAGTTTTCAGAGTGGAGTAATTTATCAAAAACAAATCTGAAGTGGCATCGTTAACTAATTTCCAAAGATTTGGCTATTATGAACATGCTTCGGGAAACGGGAGAATATTACAAATACAAAAATTTTACTTTATAATTCTCTTAAGGCATTCCATTTCTTTTCCTAAAAGAATTATCTTGTTTGATGCCTACAGAAATTATTTTTCTTTTGAGTACTTGTGAGAAGAAATACCTTTATTCCTTCAACAGACATTTTTGTATGCCTACTGTGCGCTAGTGTTGTGCTAGGCAACGCGTAGAGCAATAAACTAACATATAAGGTCCCTTTCATGATGGAGCATTCACTTCGGCGGAGAACTAGACTTTATATTATGGTTATAGCAGGCAATCTAATTAAATTTTTTTTCTTACTTCTAATGCCCATGATTTATGGTTTTCACAATAGCTATCACATAATTATTCTGACATTGTACACATATGGTAATACTAGATAGCCATGACTGTGAAATGTGGTTCCTTAGCAACTGCAAATGTACCTTGGAAAGGCAAAGAAATTGTCATGAAATACTCTAGGACAACAAGCCCTTAAAAAACCATAGGTTAACCCGTGGTGTAATATCTTTTAGTATGCAGTGAAAAATATTTCAGGTAAAAAGCATAATTTAAAATAGCATTTTTCTGGTGATTTCTTAATGTTGGAAGTCACATTGTTACTTAAATAAGACCAGACAGAAGGGTTTACCAGAAATCTTTTGCCCAGGGTGTGCGGTGTGCTGTGAGCAGTGCAGGATTAAGGCCAGTTTCCAGATGCTCTGTCTGCTCCTGCAGCATCGCATCATTCTGAATTAAAATGATTTGAAAGGAAAATTCTTTAACCTCCAGGTGCTCTCAATTTTAGAGGCTCCACCCCATAATATATCAAATATACGAAAAGGTCCCACATCCCATATTAAATATATAATTACTCAAGCATTATGTTGAAAAGAGTAGAACTTCTCAGAGTGCAATCAGAAGCAACATCCTCCCAGCTTCACTGCCTATCTGAACATAGCCCGGGATAAATTCTTTCCCTACCCTTGGATGAAATCTTAGACCCCAGAACCCATCTCCTTCCTCTTAGATGGTCAAAAATCCTCTAGTCATTTTGTCAAAAGAATTATCTCATGTAGTTTTAATAAAGATGTCCATTCCAGTGTGAGGTCAAACCCAAACTTGGGAATTGGAGGTTCTGTCTTCCTCCAGATTTGGTAGAGGTCCAAGGTGGACTCTTGCTCTTATGGGAACATTTCTGAGCTCCTGAGAAATGCTGTTGCCAGGTACCCCCAACTGAGCTTCCTTGCTGTAGTCAGCACTTTGCCTGGCGCTGTCCACTTTTACAAGACCCCAGCTTTTGCATTCCACAGCTCTTTTTACTGAAGCTCTCACTTTGACCAAAGCCTTGAACAGGACCTTTTTAGAAATATCTAAGCACCCAAATCACACACTTCCTGTTTTGTAGCTATGGGAACCTTCAGGTGACACTGACATATAGACATCTTTTTCGGGTGTGGATTGACTACAAGTGCTCTGTGCTCCCCAAACTCCAGGTCACACATGTAATATAGCCCAGGCGTTAAGAATTTATGTCTGAGTCAACATGACTTATTGCAATACAAAGTTAGTTTGGAAGCGACAGCCCTACCTGGAAAGACATGAGCTGTGAAATCAGACTGAACTGGGTTTGAATGCAAACCCTCCCATCCTAAGTCCTTGGCATTGTGTGAGTGGGGTGTAAAGGACAAGTAGCTCAACTACTTTGAGTCCCAAATTAGTTGATTGATAATTAATTCTTCAATGCTTGGCATAAAATGTATATGAGGGAAAGATTTTAGATGTAAGCTTATACGACAGAGTGAAAATTAAATAAATCAAGAAATAAGGGCAAAAGGAAAATGTGAACAGAAATTTAAAATATAGCCAGAGTTAATTTTGGTAAACAAAGTGTATATCATCACAATTTTCTCTTTGCTTAAGTGAAGCTATGAGGCCCTGATATATATTAGCCACTCGATAATTACATGGTGGTCATCATTATTACGGGTATACACATCTTGTCACTGCAAAGACTGCAAAGATGTATTTGTTTCCATTTTGCACTCAGCTTTCAATTCTACTGAGGTTATCATGAGAAGATAGGAATGAATGGATTTTGAAATAAGAATGGATCGAGCAGGACGAGTGAGCTATCTTGGTGGATAATAGATACAGTGAAGTCTGAACTAGAAAGGCTCTCTGAATCCAGTACAGAAGAAAGCAATATAGATAGAGAAATAAATCCTGTGATTACTTATACAAACATGTAAGTATTCATAAAATCATTGTAGGAGAGGAAGGAGACAGTAAAGGTAAACAATTTGGACGATTTTTATTTTTATTGACATTATTATTGTTCACTGGCAACTAATTTTTGTTGAATTGTTAATATGAGCTAAGCTCTTAATGTACGTTATCTCACTTAATCCTGAAGGGTGAAAACATTTGTTATCCTCTGATGGATGGATAAGGGTATTGAGGTTCAATTTGCCCAAGATAACACAGGATTCAAGTCCAAGATTGGTTTTAAAGCACCTCTTAACCAGTACACTGTTTACATTATTTATGAGTCCTAAATAAGGTTTGCAACCGCAGCCTCCCACCCACATTTAATGCATAAAGGTACAAACACTTTATGATCTAAGCTGCTCCAGCACAGACTTAGGTATAAAGTAGTCATGACATTGACAGTGGCTTTTAAGATGTGACATGACGTGGGGGAACTTCAGTGACTACCACATTGCCATTTCTAGGCTATCTCTATTAATAAAAAATCCATGACCATAAATAATGATACTTTTGATACAAATAATTGATCTTATTAAAAGTAGGAATAACAACATCTTTAGGAAACTTCACTATGCTTATTGATCCCTAACATACAATCCAGAAAAACTGTGTGCTTGATGTGTAAACATAGCTTCAAAAGAAGTCCCCTAGCCGTCCCCCTTCCTTTCCTATATTTGATAAATGTTGTCATCCATGTCTGTGTCTTTAGAGAACTTTGGAAGCATTACGGATGTGAACTATGTTCAAATGTTATTACAGAAATTGCTAGAGGAATTTGCTTTTGATCCTTATTCTCTGATAATGTTTAGTATGAGGGACTGGAGACCCGCCAAGCCCTCAGTGAAGGCCTTTCTGTTCTGGCCTGTTTATATTGATATTAATTTACCCCATTTGTAGGGGAGGAAGAGAAGATACATATAAAAAGCAAAATGCTTAACCTAGGTCATGCTTAAATTGGGCCTTAAATATCAGTCTGTTTAAAAATAGATGAATCAATAGAGCTGATACAAAACTATTTGGTTTGTCTAATTGGCATTTTCTTATTACATGAGTCCTATTTTGAACTCCATCCTCTATGCTTTCAGTTGAGCAAGTCTTCATTTTGTTTCTTCCTCCTGAGACCCATGGTATGAAACATTTCTAACCCGGGTGTCCGTTAACCACCACCCTGGCCCACATCACAAATAAGTCATTTGTGCGATGGTACTTGTTACCGAATGTGCTGGAGTGACACCTGATATTCAGAAGAGGGCACATGGAGCCCCCCAGTCACTGTGATACCTTCTCAAATGGCTTAAAACATTGAACCCTACAATCAACTCCTTGTTGGTTAGAAGCAGTCAATTGAGGCAAAGAAAGCTTAAATAACCGTGGACCATATGTAATGGTCCTCAGCAGGGTAGTGTACACAATCTAAACATTATTGGACACGTTTACCCACCCTAATGGAAATACAGAGCTGCAATTTGTAAAACCCACCAGAATTTGTAGCAGTCCCCCACCTAGACTGTAAAGCATTTCTTGCCCCCAGTTTAGCTCCATCTATTAGAGTTGGTAAATATAGAGAAAACAGCATATACAGATTTCTTCACATTTTACTAAGATACTGAATCTTTTTGACAAGGTGACTTTATTTCCTTCATGTGCTTGGAAAATGTGAATGGAAGAACTATAGAGTGTCATTTTTAATTTAACACCATCCTATAGCTCTCTTTTGAAATGAAAAGCTAGATTAAAATACAAAACCAGCTAAGATGATCCAATCAATATAAGCAATTCTGCCTTCTGACTTGTTTACTTAACTGAAAGGGTTCAGCAATATTTTAGGGGGAAAATATTATCAGAAATAGAATATATGCCCTTAGGGAAATATATTGATCCACTTAATAGCACAAAAAAATAAATGGTAAATTGAACGCTCAGAACCATAATTTATGTACAATTTGGAAAGGGTCGAAAATCAAGAAATAAACTTGTGCATAATTTTTTCTCTGCTTGCAAGCTGTGGGGAGCTAGATGTAGGGCAGCATATTGGCCATTAATGCCTAAATGAACCCAAATCACTCTAATTTAGCAACTGAAGAGCAAAACTGCCAGCCAACCAGTAGCAAACTCTTATAATCACCGCATTTCAAAACAACATGCCTTGAAAAACTATTGTCTTTCAAAAACAAAGAAGATGTTCAGAACAAACTGTTTTATATTCAAATGTGTTTGGGAAACACTGCATACTGTATTTCTCCCTTAGAGATTCAAAAAGTATATTCACATATTAAAGGCTCTAAGATACCTGTTTTCCCTTCTGATACACAGTTTTCCAAATCTGCTCATTATTTCCTTTTTGGAATATCACCTATAACATTGTGTCAAACACAAGTATTTCATAGAAAACAATGTGAGAACTCCGAATTGGACTTTTTGGTGACTCTACCTATATAATGTAGAATTAGCTGTATATGCTTAAATCTTGCACATTTATACGAGGAGTACATGCTACATTAAGAGTTCTTCAAAGCTTGTGTTCAGTTGTTTCTTTACTTAAAGTCATATCCTAAAATTGAAAGGATTTACTTATATAAGAGAAAAAAAACCCTGATTTTCAATACAGTTACAGAGACCTTCTCACTGCTTAGTTAGGAAAGAACTTCTGCTCAGGGACTGTGGTTATTCATGAATATACCTTAGGGTATAGAGATAAAATTAGATTTTCTGGTAGTTTCTTGACCATGTAATTTAGTTTGTGTTTGAAAGTTTAAAATCAACAAGTTATTAGAAGTTAAAAATAAACAGGACCCAATATTTCAGATACCATGCCGCTATCTTTAAATACCATAGGTATGTTTATGAATTGACTCATGGACATGAAGCTTTTCCAACTGACACCAGAAAGATTTTCTTTTTTTACAGTAAAGGGAAAGTCAGTATAAACACAGAAAATAAAGCTTGCTTAATAAGGGATGTTTAAATATTTATGGAATAGTCCTACAAAAGCAAAATGCTGAATTAATTGGCCTCAGTCACCTGCCTTAATTTAATCAAGTATATTATAGATGTTAATCAGTATATACTTAAAAGATAGAGCTGACAAATCTGATATTACTAATACTATTAATTTTCTAGAATGCTTTTATTTTCTTTGTAATGTTAAATAACAGAAAATTGAAATAGATGCCTAGTAGTAGGCTTACTCGGAAAAATAAAATTTCCTGCAACACTAGAAAAGGAAGATTAAGTGGCTTTCACACTTTGATATTAGTACTTTTTTTTGCCCATAAACCTGAAATTAAGAATCTAATTAGGTCCTTTTCCTGCTCAGAGCAAATATAAACTTCAACCACCAATCTCTCTGGATATGGTCTGATCTTCTTGTCTTTGTTTGTTGTAAAGCATAATGTTTTGTTTTGCTATTACTGTTGTCAAAATGAGTGGACATTGCTTGTTAGAAAGAACAAAAGAGTGGAAGACATCATTCTGCTGTGGGTATGTTGCAGATTTTTTTTTTCCTCTACAAGTGAGATACTGCAAACAGTTCTGATTGCAGCATGTGAAGAAAGATGGAACTGGAATAAGCCCAGGGAAGAGTGCCTAAAAAGAGCAGAGAGGAAAAGCAGCAATGTAAGGAAAGTCTAAAATAAATAAACTTTTTCAGCCTGAAAAGACCAAGTCTGAGAAGGAATTTCACTGACAGCTATAAAATCACAAATTGTGTAGACAGGGAGGATGTGGCTTGTTGACTGAATACATGGATGTTTTAAAAGAATCATTTTTTGACTTCTTAAAAGAAGTACTTAATTACAAAATGGCTAATACTCTTATTAAATTTTTAATCTTAAGAAGTAGACTTGATAAAAACATATATACAAAGAGAGTTTGGAAAGAAAATGCAAATAGCACATGATGAGCAGATTACTAGGAAGTTAGTTGGGAATACTTCTCTTATTTTTTGTGTCAGAGCTTTATGAAGGGCTTTGCAATAGTATGCTGGCAAAATGGCTCTCCAAAAACAGAAAAAAAATCCTAATTTGTAGCATTTGCTGATTTCTATGGAGTAGATATCCACCCTGGTTGAATTCAAGCTACCAGTAGTTTAACAACCAGCTTCCAAAATTTTTGAATATTTAACAACTCTCACAACCCATCAAATACACCACTCAGGTCATATTTTCAAAGTCTATGAACAAAGTCACTGTCACACAGAGGACTATTGTGATTGGACTATTAGTCTGAGTCACCAATGGGGAAAAAACTCACACTACTCCCATAAATTAGCTTAACTGGATTAAAATGATCATTTAAAAATCTAATTTCGTACGTCTTCTCTCCCATTTATATAAATTCATCATTTAGTTTTCATTCATTCATTCATTCACCCAGTTCCCTGTTACTTCACCACATTGGCTGGCGTGTGATCTGCACTTTAAGAACAGAAAAACTTGATTAGAGAGGAAATTGAGGTGCAGAAATCCCTAGTCCAATGGTGTATGTCTTCCTGGGCCATGCAGAGTAGTGTACTGAGGCAGGAAGATATTACAAACACAGTGTCTATAGGCAAGTAAAGGATGATGATGCTGGGGGTATGAGGACCACATGGCCTCTAGGGTGCCCTTTCACAGCTAGAATTACTCAAGTCTCTCTCTTTCTTTAACTGCACCCAAGTGTGCATTGTTCTTGTGAAATAAATGAATGTGTTGAAGGAAACCGTATGGAAAAAAATAATAGCAACACAATGCCTTGTAATTAACTGAGTTAACAGCTTCATGTAAGCAAAATGAACAATTTCCAGGGGCTTTTATGTACTTCCACCAATGCATTGAAAGAATTACAGTTATACATTTGTTCTAGGAAGTGGCTGGAAGGTGTTAAATTGCTTAACTCTATTATAAATGAAAAGACTTGCTCAGTAATTAACATCAAGGCATTCATTTCATAAAAGGCTATTAGTTAATGTGTTGTCATAAAATAGGAAGGATTAAAAATGGAAAAGATGAAGAGCTAGCAAATTTCAAGCTGAGAAATATCTTTTCACTCCTACCAAAACTACGTGTATTCTTCCCAAGATGTTTTTAGCCCCTCACCATGCCAGTTTCGTGCCTGGCTTCATGGGATTAGCAGGAGTTTGGCCTTCGATGGTGTATATGATGAATAAATATGGTTTTAGTTAGAGGGCTCAGTAACTTCTTTAACTAGGAAGAAACCATTCATTGATGGAAAATTTGCTGTCAGTTGAAGAAAGTGTCTCGTGTTTATTTGGCTAGTCAATAAAAATTAAAGAGAGTATAATGCTTATATAAATGACAGTCTCCCAAAAGTCAGGATTTCCTTTGTTTAAAATGTAAAAAAGGCCTGGAATATTTCTGATTTCACTTTATTTAGACAGATGTTATCTGGTTGTACACATAAGATATATTTGGAACTTCCTGAGGCATTTTAGTTATTTTAAGGCATTACATAATAACCTAATGCATCACTATTATACATTATTAACAAATTTTCAAATATTTAGATATAAATCTTGAGACTTCCTAAGCTGGCTTACACATCATATTTTGAGAAAGAATTGATAACTTCGCTGTGAAACTACAAGCTGCTCAGTTCATTCATCTCCGAAAACCTCTTGTCTAGCACAATGGTTGGTATACAGTGAGTGCTCAATAAATGACTATAAAATAGATAGAATGTATTAAGAAATATTAAGTACTAAAATGGTAGCTTCAGCTTGATAGATTTAGTAATAATGTTGTCGTTCTGATCTCTTCTGTAGACCCAGGTGATGAATATTCAGAAAACATAGGAAATATAATCTTAGTATGCATAATTTTGGAATATAATCACTGCTTATAATGCTTATAATTATTTACAATATTTAATGGTGGTGGAAAATATTTTCATTACAGTTGTCATAACCACATTATATCATTTATTCTCAAAGTAAGAGACATTGAAAGGGATGGTGAAGTAAATTAATTAGTGATATAATTTAACTGAAGGTAAGTATTTCTTTCAAAAGGTGAATGTCAACCTGCTGAGATGAGGAACATTTCCAAAAACCATTTAGCTCAGTGCCATTTAGCTTACTGTGGTATTTATTTACTGTTGATACAGAACATTTCCTTTTTGTATTTGCTCCAAAACTACAGCACTCTCTTAGTAATCATGCATTTATTAATCTCTCCCATTTGCATGGGATTTTTTTTAGTACATTCATATCCCTTGCTCTAATTGGAGCACTCAGGGTAGTGGAGCTTTGTGCAAAGTGCTGAGGCTACAGATTCCTGTCTACCGAGGTCCCTTCAGTCAAGCAGCTTACTCTAAGTTGTAGCCCTCATGATGATGAAATGCGGCAGGGCCACTCTGCCACCTTGCCACAGCCAGGCTGCACAGGCTTCCTGTTCTCAGCTCTCCAGGAGCCTTTAGAAGCAGTAAGAACAAAGTGTAGGTGTACATCCAACACATCCCTGCTGGAATTACCAAAATCTCCTGGTAAAGAAGCCGTCAAATATCATTTCAGATAACACCAAAGTCGACCAAAATATGGTTAGGAGAGGAAAGAACAACTCACGCTTTTTGGCCTACTTGGGAATACAGGCTGCATCACTGGTGTCATGTTTAAAATATTGAGGTTACTAAATATATGCATATGTATATGTAATATGCATAAGTGGGAGTGTATTTATCTGATTTCATAAAACAAGCCTCCATTGTGGCTATCTGAGGATTCACAGCGGAGGGGTACCCACTGCTCCCCAGATTCTTTTCCATGCCACTTGAAGCATGGAAACTTCCTGCAAAGAGAGTGACACTTAATCTATGTGTTTTCCCAAGGAGATTGAAGAATGAACTGTGATTTTTTTAAAGATGCATCTCTGAATTTACCTAAACTGACTTTACTGCTTCTACAACCTTCCACTAAATGATACTGTCCCTGAGCATGGCTGTGATCAAGCACCTTTCTCAAGTAGTAAGAAGCACTATTTCTTAGAATATTATTTTTTTCCTTACTAGTGAGTTTCTAACAAATTCCTTAAAATCACTAAGCCTTCCATTTGGATGTCTGAGGTGAGAGGACATTTGGTGGCAGTGAAATTTGGACATCTTGCAAGAACATTAGGTTAAAAACAATTTGGATGCTGCTTTCTAGTCTTTTGACTATCGAAAGATATTATGGACTGAACAAGTTTTAAGATAAGAAAGCCAATGTAATGACCTGTGGTGCAAAGACTCTGTAAACTGTGGAAGAATGGAAGGGTCTAAGGAGTCATATTTGGATGTGGCTGGGAGAGTGTGGCCTAAGTAGGTGCAGTTACTGGGAATGGGAGACAAAATCTACTTTAGGCAAGAAGTCCAGCCATTTGAGTTATGCAGGCAGAAAGCTTACTAGCTCATGTTGAATAAAGAGGTTCAGACTTAGCTAAGGAGAGACTTTATTCAAAGGGATTATTACTGCAATGGGGAGATTGCTCCAACCATGAGATCGTCAAGAGTCTCAAGGGTTAGACCAAAAGCGTTTGCGTTTTTTTTCGTTTGTTTGTTTTTTTAACAGGGAGGAGTAATCAAGGCTTGAAAGAATGAAGTGTTTGGAGAAGCGAGTGAGGAATGATGGTGGATGATGGAGCGGTAGATCAGAGAATCGTTTACTCTGAGGTCCAGCCTACTATCCAGAGGGGCTGTGAAGGAAGGGTTGTGTGCTGGCTCAGACTGAGGGGGGCCCAAAGTTCAGGGGTGTAGGGGAAGGAGAGAATCTTAGCAAAAGTTTGGTTAACAAGCATTTTGTCCTGATTGATCAACTAGTCACTCACAAGACAAAGAATGGAAATTTAGATGGTGTGTGTCTGGCCTTGTCACAGATAAACAGGGGCATCCATGAGTCTCATCTAAGTTATATGCAGAAGGGTGTTTCTTTGCAGCGAGCCATGGCTCAGAACACAAAAGATGGGAGGATTTTCTAACCATCAGTGTTTTCCAGGATCACAGGGCTCGGGTAAAATTCAAGATTGGCACTGGCGATGAGAGGCAGCATAGAAAAGCAGTTGGTATCAGAGTTCCAAGGACTAACGGAGTGTCTGGAGAGACAGTCAGAGTGTAATGATGGGGGGTCCCAGAACACACGGTATGCTGGGATCCAGACACTCAGGCAGGCCTGAAAAACCTTTGTGGAAGGAATATGTATCCCCAACAACAGGGTCTCAGGCACAAGGCTGGAGTTCAGAGACAATATTTTGTTCTTCAGAGGTAAGGTGTTGAGAGTAAGATGGGGCCCCAGGTCTCCAAGTATATAAAGTGGCTCCCGGCTTCTGGAATAGGAAAGCAGTTCCATTTAGAGTAACCAAAACATCAACAGAGCCGAATTAAGTTGGAGGTAGGATGGAGATGATTGAAAACAACTCTTCTTCTACCGATGGGTGAGATTGATTCTAAAGTCTGGAACTTACTTCAGCTCTTGTGGGATGGGGGGAAAGAGAACAGGCAGACCCTGGCACATAATATCTTTCAAATTGGTTTCTTCTTAAAGAAAACCAATTTATTTTCAGCCTGAATAATGACCCACTGCATCATGACCCTCTATCGTTTCCATACTATGTACTTAGGAATTTCTTTTTGTTTTATAGGTCAGCATCCCGAGTCTCATATGGGAAAAGCACAGTTAAATTTAGGAAGGAAATAGAATATAAATAGCGATACCAAAGGATTGTAAGGTTTGAAAAATTACATGTCAAAATTGAAAATGTAAAAGTGACGTTCTTTTGGGTTCCTCTATTTTTAAATTTCTACTTCTCCTCTGTTGATAACATTAATGTTGAATATAGAATTATTTTTATTCCAAATGTTGAATGTAGTTTATATTTGCAATATGTGAGACTTTTTAAAATGAATTGCATGTAGTTTATCATTTGCTTTCCTTAGGTTATCTTAAATTTATTTAGATATCCAAGATGTGCAGATAATATATGAATATAAATGCTGTATGATAGAAAAAGCCTGTTGTATTTTATTAATTCATAAGAATATTTGTGAAAGTTTTCTGTGTGGGAAGAAAACATATCATTTTCCTGACCCCGTGTAACACAATTCCCAAGGATGAATTCAAATATAGCAGTCGCTTCAGAACTGCTCTCCATATCTGGTCTAGTAAGCCCTGGGTTATTTATTCAAATTCCAAATGTTTATTCAGGATACAGAGTGGTATTTAAGATTTCTCTGCTGAATGCTGTCTCATATCATTTAGTTATGACTGTGCTATAACACCTATCCTGATATTCCTTATATTTTGGTTACATATATGGCAAATTAAAAAAATATATATACATATATATGTGTATTTATATATGTATTTCTCCTTTCTCCATCAGTGTAAGGTGTAAGTAGTTTTAGAGGATGGTGCTTCTACTTTGTACGCCTTTGACAACTCTATAGTTCTTAAAATAAAGTCTCCTTCATGACCACCAGCATTCAATATATGTAGTGATTTAAATAAAGTAGTAAATCTTAAAAAGGAGCGTTATCCTTTTAATCCTATGCATTCCAATCAATCTTTAAAATGATGCAATGTGTAAGAATTACGTGTAGAATTAGAATGTGTCTGGAGATATGTATGAGACGTCAAAGAAATGCTGAAGAGTTCTCTCCCTGAGTTCCTGATCACAGCCCACCGTCTGGTCTCTGCTCCCTCAGTCACCACTTCCTCCCCAAAAGATACCATCCAAAGAGCTTTGCTAGAATAGGAGCCCTTTAGAGATCTGACCTCTGTCTGCTTCTCTAACATTATCTACTGATTTGCTCCCACTTGTGCCCTTGGCTTCAATCATCCTTAACCACAGGTAGGTTTCTGAATGAGCCATGATTTTCAAGTCTCTATGCCTTTGTACACACTGTTCCCTATCCTTATCGAGCCTTTCACATCTCATTTTCCTGGTGAACTTCCACACAACACGAGGCGTTTTTCTCTGACTTTCCAGATAGAGTTTACCATTGTCTTCTTTGCACCCTCCCTATGCCTTGTACTTACCTCCATTTTAACGTTAGTTCCTCAATATTGCATTTATCTGTTCTTGCTCCTGTCCACGCCACCACACCAAGAACTCTTAGAGGGCAGGGGTCCAATCTTATTCCTGTTGGCATTCCCAATGCTTTGCCTCGCACAGTGCCCTGCTGATAGATTATTAAAGAGTGCTTACTAAGTTAATTAATGAAAAATTTGTTTTCAATATTTTTTTCTTCTATAGAATAACAGGGGTAGACTATGGTAAATAAATGTGCTTGGAAATTTCTCCTAAATGTTGTCAGATCTAAGCTGATAAAAAATACATTTCATACTTTTAGCTAAGTATGTAGAGTTTTAAGATATCATTTTGATACCACTAGCATCAGGTTAGTTCATCTGCTTTTGTCAATCATCACACATTTTTTGAGTAGCAGATTCTATTACAAGAACTACATATCAATGCTGTTTATATATGTACATATATTTCTCTATTTTCCATCTATTCATCTGTCATCTATTTCTTTTTAAATTTTTTTTTTGCTGAGGAAGATTCACCCTGAGCTAACATCTGTGCCAATCTTCCTTTATTTTGTATGTGGGTAACCACCACAGCATGACTGCCAATGAGTGGTGTAGGTCCATGCCCAGAAACTGGGCCCAGGTTGCCAAAGCGGAGCACGCCGAACTTTAACCCCTAGGCCATGGGGCCAACCCTATTTCATCTATTTCATCGAGATCCTATAAGAGTATATTGGAGAATATAAAAAACATAGCAAATTAAAATATAATGTTTTAGGTTTATCTATTTATGAACCTTGTAGACCAAAAGCATATTAGGAAGGTTGATGGAAGCATCAAGAAGAGAATAATTAATTCTTCTTGGAGAGATCAGGGAAGTTTGCACAAAGGATGCAATTTTTAATCTAGATCTTTAATGATGACTAAGAGTCTTCCAGAGGGAAGGCACCATTCTTCCCAGAAAAATAGCACAAGCAACAGAAAAGTGACCTGGACAGGCTGGGGGTGTTAAGAACCCTGGAGCTCAGGTCAGAGGGGCTGTGGTCCCATGTAGATAAGGGAAGATGAGTATGGAAAGGCAAAGAGAAACCACTTGTGTAAAAATCTTACAACATAAGGGGCTGGCCCAGTGGCCGAGTGGTTAAGTTCGCGTGCTCCGCTGCAGGCGGCCCAGTGTTTCGTTGGTTCGAATCCTGGGCGCGGACATGGCACTGCTCATCAGACCACGCTGAGGCAGCGTCCCACATGCCACAACTAGAAGGACCCACAACGAAATATACAACGATGTACCTGGGGGCTTTGGGGAGAAAAAAAGGAGAAAAATAAAATCTTTAAAAAAAAAAAATCTTACAACATAAAACGTAGCAATTATTTGCAGATATTCCTTCCTATTCAGTCTAAAGTAAAATGTTATTTTTTTTGTAAGTGGATTACCTCCTTCATTTTATTGATGGGAGTTTCTGAAGTTTCTTCTTTCTAAAGAAGTAATTAATGAGTTACAAAAGAAGTACTTGCGAAACAAGGAAGACATTAAAATAAAGCATCAACATCCATAGAATGAATATAAATCTCTGCAGGTTCTTCTTAGGTTAACATTGTAATCACTCTTCATAATTTGCATAAAATTCCAAGTTTGAGCATGCTTCCTTATAGCATCTATGGTTATGTATAATACTTAAACATTTCCTCTAATTTTAGACGTTTTTATGTTTTTTTCAGAATTCATTGCCATAATGTATTATGGCATGAAATAAAATTTTGTACTAATTTCTTTTAGAAGCAAAGTTTATTAATTTCTTTCACACAAATGCATACTTGTTTTTTCTTTTTTGTAAAGGCCATAATTGCATTCTCTTGCCTAGGTAATGGACGAATTTGAACCAAAATGCAATCACATTATTTGATCTTATTTTTCCCCTTTGGCATTTCTAGTGTTCAGACCTCATAATAATTTAAAAAATTAGTTTGGCTTAGGAACAACAGCACCGCCACAAAACTAGTCAGAATTGGCACAGGAATCAAGAGCTTGGATGATATTCTGGCACTTGCTTTTGCAATTGAAGAGGAACTCTTCACATAAATAGACTATTCTAGTATTTTGGGTTTCGAGAATGCTTATTTTAAAATTCTTTCCTATTTTGAATTGTCATGTCTATTGTGGCTCAAAAAGCTGCCCTGGCATTGTGAACGTGATCTGCCTAGTTCAGGACTGATGTCTTCAGCACCCAAACAGTTTTGCCCCCATCAGAGGATTGCAATGAACCATTTCAATAATTAAGGTTCATAGTCTCAATTCCCACCATACGAAATTCTTCCTTGCCCGGGTTTATTTACTTTTCAAAGATAAACACATTCTTTTTTCTTCCCATCCTGGCAACATAGATGCAATAAGGAAGGCCTACTTTCAAAATATTAGAGCAGCCTTGCTACTTTTCCAATTGAAATCAAAATTGTCACTGTCTGTTGCATGGATTATTACGGTAGTCTTCTAACTAGGCTTGTGGCCTTCTACCTTAGCGTCCTCCAGCCCATGCAGTCCCTACATCACAGCCTGAGTTATCATTCTAAGAGACGAAGTTGATGAAATCTCCTTCATACTTAGAATCTGGTAATGGATTTCAGAATGGAAATGGTAAACTTACCAGTACTGGCTTCAAGGCCATGCAGCATCTGCCCCCACCTACCTGTCCAGTGTGCTCACTTTCTTCCCCTCACCCAATCTACTGCCTTCCTTTTTTGTGGACTGTCTTCTTTACCTCAATCTGTATTTTGTTAACTCACTCTTCTGTTCTCACATGACGCATATTACTCCAGAAAGCCTTGTTTGATCCTCTGGGCATAGGATAGATGTTGCTCTAGTGAGCTGACCATAATGTTATGTTTATTACACTACATTTCCTATTTATTCTCTATTTCTACACATTAGGCAGAAACTACGAGGTTAGGTGCTTTGTTCACATGTTTTCCTTGCATCATCCTTGTCAGTTAGAAGGTACTCAGTAAATATTTATTAAATGGATAAGATAAGAATTGTGAAAAGCACAAGATAGATAAGACACCAAAGTTCTTGTCATCAACTGGCTGACAAGTCTGGATCAAATTATCTTAACTTCTGTGAGACTGTCCCCATTTCCTCAATTGTAAATTGAGAGTGTCTGGACTACATAAATCCCATACCCCATCTGGTCTAAAATTCTATGATTCTATTTTTATCACTAAGCCAAAAATACTGAGTACCGTGTTTTCCCAGCAAAGTTTTACATATAAGATTCAATGCAAAGGATGTGAAAGAAAGAAACTAATAATCTAGTTGGGGAAAGGAGGCTTGAATATGATAAATAACAGGAATAAGGGGCATAAATCTTCATGAAACGTATGAGTCTTTGTATTTGCCAAGGAAGGAGCACCAAAAAACGGTAGCATTGGTGGGTTTTATTTTGAGAAATGTTCTTGGAAAAAACTTAGGATGCTACATAAAGTTAGAAAATAACTTAAAGTGAGAAGGTAGTGTGAAAAATGATATCAGTGTCATGGTCGTGAGCCCTTTATAACAGCAGAAGAGCATTAAAGCTTCACAAAATGGGATTTTCTGGTTACAGAACAGTACCGGAGTGCTATTGGGTGACAAATATCTGCAAGCAGGTTTTTTGGGGGAATGTTTTTGGGTCAGTTTATGTACACTGTAGCTATAGACATTCACTCAATACTACTCACATTGAAAGCTCCGAGTTTTCCAAATGATCATAAGCACACTTTGCCTGGCGTAGTTATGACATTATGAGCAGTGTGTCACACCTGTGCACTTTGATTTTCCTTGTCTTCAGTGGATAAACTTAGTTGTTCCAGACCACCTGAATACTGTGATGTCTTTACAGATAAAATTTAACAAACAGGAACGGTTACTGACTGATATTCACAGAGAAGCCAATTTGTAGGAGTTTGGATTTTTAGTGGTAAAGGAGTCATGACAGGGAATCTGGAAAACATTTATAATTGGCCTTGATTGTTAAATGAGACAATATAAATAAAACACCTAAGATGGAAAGAAGCATATGCTAGGAACTCAATTAATATTATTTCTATCACTTCTCATTCCCTGCCTTCTTGGTCAAGATCTTGGGCCATTAAAAATATATGTATCTTCAACTCTCAATTATTTGTGCTTTTTTATCCTTTCCTATCCAGAAAGATGTCCTACAAGAAGCAAAATATTTCAGCTCCCAGGAAATAAGAGATTTGAATCCATTTTCTAATGCTTATTACTAGAAGATGATGTTCTAGACTAGAGGGAAAATGAAAATCAATCTTGTTTATCAAAGTTTCACTGTTTCTAAGTCTTGAATGTCCTTGTTTTCCATTTCATTTTTCTAAATTTCTCCCCACTTTACAATCCTATTCAGTGTGCCACAATTCTCATTAATTAAGCCTTTCCCGAATTCCTCATTTGAAAGAAATAGATTTTTTTTCTCCATACTCATTGCAGATTATCTATCTGTATTGCAGGGGGTTTGGTTGAGTATATCCATAAAATGCTAGAGCTGGGAGTGAATTTGAAGTTCTTTTATCCAATCTCCAAATTTAAAAGATGAAGAAACAACACTGAAGAGGATAATAAATTAGTCATTGTCTGTTTTTATTTACAATTTCTCAGATGTTTGTATTATACTTATGTTATACCCCTGCACATCAAAATATCTGCCACTTTCAACACTCTTTTTGGTTTGAAAGGCTCTCCAAAGTCCTTACCTATCCAACTGACTTTTATTTTCTACAACTGTTCTAAAGAAAACCTCTGCTCAAGTCAGGAGTTTTTTGTTTTTATTTTTCCAGAATATACTTTCTTCTCTCCACATATTAGCACCATTTTTGAAATTTTGCTTATTGAACTTTATTTGTTTTCTTGGTTTAAATGATTTCCGTTCATTTATCCTGCCAACCTACCTATCTTTTAGGGCCCAACCTCCGCCTTGAGACTAGCTTTATGAAGCCTTCTGAATTACTGAAGCATGACATCTTCTCTAACTCTTTATGCATTTATTTCCTGCATCATAAATTCCCGCATTATTATATACGTATAGATTTGTTCATTGGTTGTTTCACACACTTATGCCATACTCCAATATGTGGATTAATATGACCATCTTATAGGTGGAGCAGCTTGTTGCTCAATGCTATTGCCCTGTGTGTGTTCAGTGATTGCTTAAAGCATCTTCTTGGGATTGGGGAGAATAATTTGCTATGTGGCACATTTTGTAACCTTTGAAGTTCAGAATAGAAGTTCTCCAGAACGTTTTACAAATCATGTGCCTAGAGTCAATATAGCATCTGAGTCGAAAAGAAATGTCATTTGTTGTAGCTTATTAGAAGAAATTGGAAAGATCTAAGAGAGAGAGTGAATGGTATTGGTAAGTGTGATTAGGGTGAATGGAGATCTTTGTTTGGACAATGAGGTTTGTACAACTGTGAAATATAGCCTCAGATAGGCCTTTGAGAAGACGGCTCACAGTAACCAAATAAGAGTAAGATGCAACTGCATCATATATTCAGTGTAAATACTTATTAGCCAGTTTATATTCCCATTACAAAATCATTGTGGCAACCCAATGAAAAATCAGAGAAAGTGGTTATCTGAAACCACTTATCCGTTGGCTCACTTATCCAATGTGTTCAGATAAATGAAATCTGACAGGACTCCCAGCCCGGCTGCTGTCATGACATTGATGCTTTTGATTAGATACCAAAGTAGGCCATCTTCAGAGGCTGTTATTTGGATTAATTCCCGGGGCTGATTGCTACTGCAGTACCTTAAAAAAGAAATACTGTTACAAGGTATTCATATGCAAATGGGACAGCGATTTAATATTGCAAAGTTTGAGAGAATTGAGAAAATCAACAAAACCGTTCTTGGAAAATTTTGTTACTATCTAGTTGAAATGAAAGAGGTAAGAGTTTTGTGAGGTAGTCCAAAAGAAGGGCTGATGGGCCTAGCATGTCAATTTATTTTCTCAGGAGAAATAATGGAGTCTTTATAAAAGTGCCTATCTATTACATCACAAGACGAGGGTTCTAAACCTTAATACCAGCTTGCTAACATTATCACTGCAGTGACTGTAACATCTGGGAAATTGAAAAGGAAAGATAAGCTTTTTTAAAAATCTGAAAGTTAGTGCCACTTTAAAGGAAAAATCTTTGATAACAGTAGGTATTAAAGCACTTAAATTAATCAATAAATCTAGTAGGAATATTGAAGAAAATACAGCCTTGAGCTGAGATGTATTTGATAGTGTGGGAGCTGAATACCCTACGTATAGGTTTTGATAGAAAACATCTGAATAGAATCATGAAAGAAAGCTCAATTATAGCTACATGAAATTTTCTCATAATTTAAATATGCTTAAATACAGCTTTTTTCAAATGTGATAATCCCAAACCAAACCATAGGAATTTTTTTAAATCTACAAGATCTATTTATTTATTTATGTACTTAACTGATGGCGCTTCCTCAGGATCAGTGAATTGTTGTAAGAAAAATTATTAGAGAAATATGAAAGCAGATTTGAGAGGTATTAAGGCCAGGTGGAGAGAATACAAGAGCATGGAAGTGACAGAAGTGTGAAGGAATTAAAATGAGGGATAGGGAAAGAGGAAATTTTTGCACAGGACAGAAGGCATGGTATCTGACAAAAATGCAAAAGGAATCCTATTACTAAAGACAGCTAGTTGGGAGATAACAAACCTAACCTAAAAATACTCTGACCCAATTTTATCAGGGGTAGACATTTTATAATAGAAAAATAAAGGATTTTTAAAGGAATTATTTGCTATTTTGAGCTGTTCGCTGCTGTATACATTTTTTTTAATGTTCTTCGCTATTTCTTGCAGTTGTGCTATATTTAGAGTGTTAACAAATGGTTCATTACGTCCTTAAAAGAGGTAAGGATTAAAGCATAAATAAGAAAATGTACTTCTGCAAAAAATATGAAATCATAATTTATTGCATAGTATAATTTTCTGACAGAGTGACTGCTACTCAAATAGCAGTGAACTGGGAGAAAATGTCCACTTTGTAATTTAGAAAGGCCATGTTAAGATGAAAACCTCAGAGATTTTCTCTGTATAATGTACATGATTTCATCTGGGACAAATCTAGACTCCTTTAAAAAGCCAGTACCACAGCACCAGATGCCTTATTTCTTAAAGGCATGTATTTATAACTATTTGGACCTGCTCTTCTGGACTGTCACATGGAGATAATAACCTGTCATAATATGGAAAGCCTGGTTTCCTAGGGTGCCCCTTTAAAAATTTTGCTAATATGTCTCAGATTGGACAGAATAGAGATTTTATTCCTATCACAATCTAAGCTACTTCTGATCACTGGTTTTCAACCCTGCTTTTGATTGTCCCATTAATTACATTAGTGAAAAAAAAGACCCATCGAGCCACTCATTCAAGTGGCATATATTTGGCGTCTCTCTCACCTGCACAGACACACAAAGAGGTTTACATAAACCTGCTCTCTAGAGGGATGGAGAAAGGAAAATGCTGGACAGGGGAGGGCTTACCACAGAGGGCTGTCTCAGCACAGGCCAGCCAGGCAGTTCCGGGGGTCTCCATGTGCCTCCTACCACTTTTCTTAGCCTCTTTCTTTGCTGTCTGGGAGCCACACTCAGAGACCTCAGAACACCCAGCTAATCCAAGGATAAGCTTAAAGTCCCAAGACTTTTTGGTGTTTAAAATAATACAAGTATTCTCTTGAAGACCTTTCTCTACATTTTTTTTGCTCTATTCAAAAATAGAGGAAATGTCTAAGAAAGACTGACTATGTTAATCGAATATCAAACTTTAAGTGCTTTCCTGATCTAACTATTGAATTCTGTAAATAAAGTCTGGTATGTGGTTTATGAAACAACATGAACAGAGATCTGAAGACCTCTCCTGAAGCAAGGAGACAAACTACAGGGAAATTCTTATCTTTCATGATAATTCAGCGTAGATTTACCCATTCCATTTTAGCTATGTGCATACTAGGTATACACAAATATTTCTCCTAGGATAAAATCCACATTTATTATGTTAGCATAGCAATTAATACTTAAGGTGTATCTAGGCAATACATATTGAGTTTTTGCTTTCTTTCTAATATATAGCACATTTATTTGTTCTAATATATGGAGATCTTGGCCTTCAAACACAGCAAACTAGTTACGTGTTATTGTTTATGGATGTGATAAAGCAGTCATTTATTTCCTGAGTGGTTAAATTGTCAGTTTAGTAAATGGTTTTTCTTATCCAAAAGGGGGATTGGGGAAATAATAACTATAACTCACATTTGTATAGCATTTTGCAGCATGTAAGTTGTTTACAAGTATATTATCTTATGAGATCCTCACAACATAATAGAAGTAGGTAGAGCAAGTGTTCCTTCCTCTATTTTGCAGATGTTAAGACAAAAGTTCAGAGAAGTTATGACCTGATCAAAGTCACACAGCAAAAAAGTGTTAAGATGCAAGACTTGAAGTCTCATCTTCTGACTTTTTCTTCTTGTCTTTTCATCGTGCTATGATTGACTTATAAATTAATAACATTTGAATGAAAATAATATTTGCTTTAAGAAGTAATTAATGCTCAGTATATTTGGAACAAATAACACACCTACTCGTACAAGTGAAATAATTTAATGAATTGTCACAGAGCTATAATTTGAAGAAACAGAATTTTAGTAGTAATATAATTGATATTGTACTGGGTAGATTGAGTGATGGCATGAAAAGTCATGAGCGTACCTATCTTAGAACTACCAATCTAGAATAAAAGTCACACAATTTATATCCCTAAAATTATATTCTTATAGAGAGCATATATCAATGATTACAGTTGCATTTCTAGAACAATGAGTTCTAACATTACTTGATGACAGCATTTATATATTATTGTTACTAAGTTACTTGCAGTTTAAAACTACTGTATAATGAGTTGCTGACACTTTAGAAGTGAGAGACATGATAAAGTACCAAGCAAAAATATTTTGAGGAATAGAAAGCAAGCTGTTTCCATTATTTGTGTAAAATTTAGTCCTTTTCCTTTATCCTTCACTTTTCATGGGTGCTTTATTATGTGCATTTCATTTCTTGTGCTATTCCCTTTTTTCTTACTGCCAGTCTTTTCTTGTCCCGGTATTATTGAGAAGCAACAGCTGAATGTGGTTTAATAAAGTAGGACTTGTTACTCAACCAAAACAACTTTGACAAAATCTGCGCTACATTAAAAGTCATTTTTATCCAATATGCTAAAATTTTTACCCATTTCTTGTTGGAATAAATGTGTATAACGGAAATCTATGTTAGAATCCTTTCATCTAAACGTATCACTGGACTATTTTACACAATAAGATTAGGAGCAAAAAGTACATAATAACCCATTTGATCTCAATTAATTTTTACATTTAGTATGGCCAACATTTCTGATAACAGCAAATGTGTATATTTTGGTTCTAATTGATTTATGTTCTGATTTTTTGCCTAGAGCTAAATTTTAAAATGATTAGAAACATAATATCTAGCACCATTTCAGGATTGTAGATCAGGGGTTGGCAAATTATTGCCTGCAGTCCCAATCTGGCCATACAATTTTTTGTCAATAAAGTTTTGTTGGAACATAGCTACTCTCATGTACTTACATGTCATTTAGGGCTGCCTTCACACTACAAGGGCCAGATTGAGTAGTTGCAACAAAGACCATATGTCTCACAAAGTCTAAAATATTTACTCTGGCCTATTACAGAAAAAGCTGCTGACTCCTGTTACAGAGGTTCCAATTCATAGTCTAATTGGTACTGTTTTCTACATGCATTTTCTTACCGAATGATCTTTAATATTTTCCACCTTTGGAAATATGACTGCATTTTAGCAGAAAAACAGCTATTCATCTGTGAATGAACCTTTATACATCTTTTAAACATGTGGAGAAGCTCTCTGTTTTAAAATAGCTCCCATTTCTTCCAAGAATTATTTAATGGCAATGCCCTAAAAGACGTTTGAACAGTAGAACATTTGAATCCAGAACAATTAAGATTAATTTATAGAAATTCATCCTTCTTAGACACCTAGCAATAAGCACTGTATATATTTCCTTCTGTGAAGCCTGACAACATTAACATAGCCAGTGTCTGCTTGAGAGGAGAGCCTGTGGCATATGTTTTGAAATGAATAGTTATCTTTAATGTGTAATCTGCAACATATGATTAATGATTTATAGACATCCTAAAGGAATATACTTGTCCTAAAATCCTAGACTCCCATCAAGGTAAGCAGTCTTACCATTTCTGGTAATAACCTCTAGTGCTTGAACATATCCAGTTTTCCACTAGTCATGACGTCAAAGGAAGACTCCACTTCCAAGACCCTTTGTGGTTAGGTGGGGCTCCATGACCAGTTCTAGCTGGTGGAATGTGCCAGAAGTCGTGTGTGTGTCACTTGCTGCCAAGGTATTTAAAAGCCAGTGTGCCTCTTCCACATTCTGATTTGCCCTGCCTCTGATACCTCAGAAGCCGTGGGGAGAGGGGGCAGTGCCGCAAAATGGAGGAAGCCTGGGCCCCTCAATCGCCCGTTGGAGCTAAGGCCCTGCTGAACCACTTGACTTTGTGTGAGCTAGAAATAGACTTTATTTTAAAGCTTGTCGGACTTAGATTTGGGACAGTATTGGTTATCAACATGGCCAATTTTATCTTAACTAATGCACTGTTTTATGTAGCTTTGCTTGCAATCACTTATTAATGCCCATATATTGTCTCTATGGATGGTTTTGAAATAAGATTTTTTCCCTTTTTAGTGCTGAGTTGAGAAGAACACTCACTGGTTTAGAACCAAAAGTTGTGTTCAAGTTCACTCTGACTTAACTAGGTAGCTCTCTTTACTATTTGCGCCCGGGGAACTTGAGATTGTAGAGAAATGCAGCAAAGAATGTATGCTTATTCTAGGATTGAGAATCAAGGATGCTACACTACGTGGAAACTTCTAGCTCAGATCTGAATGTCTGTGTTGTTTAAGAAACCATTCTTCCTTCAAATGTCAGGTCAAGATTATTTTGCACTTCCAACAATAGGTACAGCTCTCTGTAGATAAGTGTCTGAAAAATAATCCCATTTTGTTGTTGCTGCTACTCAAGTAGTGATTTAAATATATTGGGAAGGCTTGCTATCAAAAGAGTTTCTTTCTGAATCGTTTTATAAACCAAAATACATTTGTAAAGAGAGCGTGCAATCTAATTTTTTATTTGACTATTACTTTGAATTTTGATATTGCTAATCACAGACTGGGAAAAATTTGAAGCAATCTAATGCAACAATTTCATTTTACAACAAGGCAAACTAAAGATCATGGAAGGAAAAAGTTTAGAGGCCATGAAGCCAGGGAGAGACAAATAAGAGCTCAGATGTCTACCTATCCAGGACAAAGTTATTTCTACTTTTAACCACAAAAATAACATAGCCCAATGATATGCATTTTAATCAGAAACTTAATTAACTAGAGATAGAAGCAATATATTGGGATATATATATATGTGTAATATATTGAACATATATTATATATAAAATATATGATATTAATATAGATATATAATATACAATATAATATATAATTTAATACAACACAATATAATATATAATATATATGTGACAATGTAATATATAACATATATTTTGTTGAGGCCGGCTCCCTGGCCGAGTGGTTTAGTTCCTGCACTCTGCTGTGGCGGCCCAGGGTTCGGATCCTGGGCATGGACATGGCACCACTCGTCAGGCCACGTTGAGGCGGCGTCCCGCATCCCACAGCTAGAAGGACCTGCAACTAAGATATACAACTATGTACAGGGGGTTTGGGAAGATAAAGCAGGAAAAAAAAAAAAGAAGAAGATTGGCAACAGTTGTTAGTTCATGTGCCAATCTTTAAAAAAAAAAATATATATATATATTTTGTAAAGAAGATGTAATATATATATCCCAATATATAAGATATATACACTGTATATATATATATAACATATAATACATGTATTGGGAGATTATATATATGTACATATACATGCACATAATATTGGCATCATATTAGATAAAAGTTACATTAAAGAATAAGTAAATTAAATATCTAATTTATCAATAACCACAATTTATTTCTCTAATCTTGGGGAGCAAAAGCAGGGAAAGACATATCTCATTTAAAATTAGAGGGATCTTGTGCTCAGTCACAAAAATGACTGCAGAGGCACAAGCCTGGAGAAAGATGGAAAACAAGACTGTTTGACAGACAAAGGTGTGTTGGAGCAATGTGGGCTCCATGACGGAGCAAGAAGATGGGGTTTGGGAGAAAGTCTATGAAAGCAGCAGTCAAATATGATGGAAAAAAGGATTGGCAGTGGATTGTGGAGGGTCAGGCTAACAATTCAGGACTTT
This sequence comes from Equus przewalskii, assembly GCF_037783145.1. Lineage (NCBI taxonomy): Eukaryota > Metazoa > Chordata > Mammalia > Perissodactyla > Equidae > Equus > Equus przewalskii. The sequence goes on along the minus strand of NC_091858.1, from coordinate 17,347,295 downwards.
AATAAATGAGCTCTTGGGCACCTTTGGATAATTTTAAGCAGTGGTTTTGGAAGAAGACTCAGGCAGGCTGCATGAGGAATCTGAAGGAGAGGCTGGAGGAAGCGACACAGCTGGCGCCATTTATGTCTCACAATGCTAGTTCAAGTGAAAGGACTACCACTTGGATGATTAAAATGGTAAGGAGAGGCAAGACACTGAAGTGAGAGATGTTTTGAGGAGGAGGATATTGTATCTGGCTATTGATTAGCCATTAGGCAAGAATGAGGGAGGGATAAAATGAGTGAAGTTTAGAGCCAAGTGTGAAGGGAGACCAATTTTACCATTAGCTGAACTGAGGATTTGGAGGAGAAAATCTGGCTTATTAAGGAGAAGATGCAATGGAATGTATAGATGAATAGAAAAATTTGATAAGGATTTTGAGATGGAGTCAAATTAGGACTTTCACGTGAGAACTCAATTCATTTATGTTTTGCTATTTAAAAAACTACCCCAAAACATATGGTGTCGAATAAGAAGAATATTTGCTCATGAATCTGCAAGTAAAGCAGAACGTGTTAAGGACAGCACCATACAGCACCAGCTTGAGGATTCACCATCAGGTGTCTCCCTCCTGTGGCTGACAAGTAGGAGCTGACCACCTTCTGGAAGCTCAATTGGGACTGTAGGCCAGGAGCCTTATTCCCTCCCCAAGGGGCTGCTTGGGCTTCTTCATGGCATGTGACTGAGTTTTAAGAACACGAGTCATAAGAGATAGGAAGTGAAACTGACTATTTATTAAGACCTGGGCCTAGAAATTGGCTTAGTGTCTTTTCCTCTGATTCTCTTTGTCAAGCACTCACAGAGCCCAAATTCAAATAGAGAAGATCTTGACTCTACATCTCATGGGAAGAGCGTCAAATAATTTTGGGGCCATATTTTTAAACTACCACAAAATGAGGGTCAAGCATAAGATCAAAGCTATTTTGGGTGGGTTATTATTCTAGTGGCAAGATCTGAAGCAGGTGGAATGGGTGACTCCTCCAGAGAGAGTGGAGCAAGGAAAGAGCAGAAGGTGCAAAATGAAATATTGTATCCAGATTTAATTAGTGAGAGGAGAAACATGGTGTCAATAAAAAATGAGGAAACATTATTTGAAGTTGAGAAGATGTCAGGGCAGTGGCTGTGGTGTGTTATTTTCTTCTCTAGGTTTTTGTTTGTTTTAGGTTTCAGCCCTGTTCTCTATGTGAAGATTCAAAGCCATTGCATATAATTAATATTGCAAAATAGCTGTGAACTTTTTGATGTCTCTGAAATGCCAAATCTAATCTCACTAACCAAAAAAAAAAAAAAAAAATGAAAAAGATGAGGGAGAGAGAGAAAAGAGAAAAGATCATAGAACTGGTTGTTTTAATAATCCTTGCAAAACTTTCTCACCAAGGTGATGGCTGGTGACATGCTGTTCTGCTCATTGTGGCTTAGGGACAAAGGAGACAGCAAACTCAGGTCCCTGTGAAGTGTAATGTGCACACCCGTTTTGATTTGATTTCACTTTTCACTATTGTTTACACTGTGTGGACTGGAGGACCACAAATCTGTGATGCAAAAGGAACTGAAACTTCTCTGGCTATCTTGCTAGAAAACCACGTATTTTAAATAATGAAGCTCATGCAAGGTTCAACTGGGTCAGCCCTATCCACGGATCTTAAAGGAACTTCCGTTATGGATTTCGTCTCACTCTGGTGGGACTCCCACACTCAGAGGAGCTGCTAGGAAGGGCCCACAGGTGGGCCTTGTATTCATAATCCATCCCTTCCTTCAAGGGTTCTTTCCTATTTGGTGTCATGAATTTGAAAGGAAAGCAAAGCTGAGCATTCAACAGCACAAGCTTTTATTCAATGGCCAAAGAATGGAGAAGTGGGAACTATGTTCACAAATCAGCTTCTCAGCTGCTGGGGTGATTAAGCAACTGTTATATGGAGTCAAGGTAATGAAGGGGAGGAATATTCATAGTTATTTGGGGAACTGGGCAGGCTTTTCAGGGGAACAAGGGTGCCACCTCTTTTCTTTCCTTATTTGGTTATATCCTGCTGTTGCCATGGCACTTGTCAACTGTCATGGCACTGGTGAGTGTGTTATGTATCATGGTCATGTATTACAATGAGCATATAATGAGCTTTGGGGTCTATGCCAGGTCAAGTCAGACTGCCATGTTGCCTTCAACCAGTTTTGACTGGTTTTGTTCAGCAATCTTCTTTCTTTTTCTGTGTTTTCCTGTAGGCCAGAGAGAACCATGTGAGGCTTGTTCCGAGCAGGGTTGTGGTTAATGTCTTATGTGGCTGGGGGGGATGGTGGGCCAGGTAACACTACCAAATGATCATCTTGAACATAATTTTATGAGCCTACAATTTCTGCTAAAATCTCTAGAGCCTAATGGATCTCCCTAATCATCTTCAGATAGTATGGGCACGGTACAAGTCTTTTTGAAGCAACGCTGGAGTCCTGAGATAACTCAAGGATCATCTAATTGGCCCACCTCCTACCTCTTTCCGCAAAGTTCAAACTAACAGGAATACATTCTTGCATGTCAAAGCAGTAATTTGACTCCATCCACTATTCTCACTAATTTGCCATTTATTTTATCAGTGCGCTCTAAATTTCTCAGTTCATGCTAGACTTTTTAAAACCATAAAATGACTCTCAATAATTAACTCATGAAAATGTTACTGTGGCCTCAAGAGAGATGAAGAGAGACAGAAAGAAAAGAGACTGCTCACAAGACACTTAGGTTTTTGTAAAATGCCATATGCAATGCTATAAAGTCTATCTTCAAGATTCTTCCATTTGGTAACATGTAATATTAAAAACTTCTTGAATATATATATGTATATAAAATATTTCTATTATCTTGGTTATATTATAACAGGTATTTGTCCATAAAGGGATTTCATTATTGCTTTTGTGGGCTAGTTAAATTATAATGCTGTTAGAAGAATAATCATATATTCCCAAAATGTCACTTATAATTTTAACAACAACAATAATAATAATGACTAACATGTTCATAGCGCTTACTGCGTGCCCTAAGTGTTTCAATATATTAACTCATTTAATCTACCCATCAACTCTGTGAGTATTTACCTAGATGGTGTGTGATAAATGGTGGAATTCTGCCCATCTGTTACTGTTTTACATTCTCAATTGACTTATACCTGCTCCAGTTTTTCTTACTTGATTACATCATAGAACGGATTAAGACATAGATAGCCTGCAATGTTACTCAAATTTGCTACTGAATCTCCCACGCTGCACTGTAAATAAATAACTATACTCACCAATGTCTGTTTATTCTGCGATCATTCCTAGTATGAAGATTTCTTCTGTATCCTCACCTATATCCTGTATACTTGAAATAAGTACTCATTCTATTTTGGGCAAGTGTTCCTTCTCAAATTTTTTAAATGATCCTCAGTGTCATGCGAAAAATGTAAATTTTAATTGATTCCTAAGTTAGTTGTGAATTGTATCTCATGACTCAGCAGAGAATGAGAAGAAATTCTAACAGTGGGCTCCTGTGTTAAGCTCTGGAAGGGAGGCATCGTCTTCGTTGCTCTTTCTGCATGACCATCCACATTGACAACAAGAAAAATCTTTAAGATTTTACCAAGTGTGTGTTTAAGGCCCCTATTACCTTTGAAGGTATTTTTTTTTTATGCTTTCCAATTATGAGCAATTTCAGTCAGGTTTTATCAATTTTATTGTTAAAAATTGCTATAGGACTATCAAACCTCAAAATGAAGAAAATTGAAGCCCATTTCCATTCTTTTGTTGCAATCGTTTTCTCAATAGAATCATTTGTGAGCCTTTCACTCAAATTGAGGACAGCCTATATCTGTGACTACATAACAATTAACAATAGTCAGTTGGCTTATTTTCTGTTCCATCAAGATAGGAAATGTTTCCATTGAGTATTTACTTATTGAGCACACACCAGAGAGCATAAAAATGTACATACTATTACTAGAGGCTCTTTCAATACAAGTTAATAATGATAATTTGCAGTTGTCATTTTAATTTTCAAATGTCATCTATATTAGCAGTGAAGGCTGGGGGAACTGAGGCAGGGGTGTGGGTCACACATACAACATATGTGTGGGACTAGAAGCTAAGCCACCTCACCAATCCTGAGCACATTCTAAAATTTGGTGAGATCGCAGTGTTATTATTTTAAATATCAAAGTTACTGGAAACATTTTCAGATTGGTTTGTAAGTGAGCTCTTAGCGCAGTTGTTCATTGGTTGTTTACTGAATAATGAATACACACAACATGACCTTCAAGATCCACTTGAATTTATTATTAGGGCTTCCCAGCTGGTGTGCTGTAAATGGGCTACTGGTATGAATGGAGTAGTGGACAGCCTCACGTTTACCCCTGTGTGCTGTAAAAATATTAGCATTTTCTGAGTGTGCCATACCATGAAAAACATTGAGAACCACATGTTTAAGACACATAATACTAATTAAGAAGGAATTTAATGGAGTTGATTAAAATTCAAATTAAGAAGTTATTAAAAGGGCAACCAAATGAACCTATGGAAAACAGAAGGAATAGATTATGATGGCAAAAGGAAAAAATTAGTGAATTACCAAACAGCAAGTAGTAGAATTGATAAATAAATTAAAAGCTCGTTTGTGGGGGTGACAAGAAAAACTAGTAGTAAATGTAATAAAAAAGGAGGCTATGCAAATGAGAAATGAAAATGACAATAATCACAGGTACACAGGGAATGAAAAGGCTTATAAGAGAATAATTTGCCCAAGTCTATTCAATAAATATAAAGCCTGAATGAAATGAATGACATCTAAGAAAATATAATCTCCAAAATTGATCTCAGAAGAGACCCATGACCTCAGAAGAAATGAGGAATGTTTTCACAGAGTAAATCTCCAAAAAGTGTTAGGTCAATAGTTTTGGAAGAGACTTCTGTAGAAACTCTGAGGCATGGAGAACTTCAGTGCTATTCAAATTGTTTCAGGCCCCTGAGAAAACATAAAGGTATTAAAATACTTTTACAAATCAGCAGAACATAAAACAAAACTTTAAAAACTGCACATAAAATTAAGTCAACTAATCTTACTATGAATCTCTGTAAAATCACAAACATATGAATTGGAATTAGCGGTGCATTAACAGGTAACATACCCTGACGATGTGATGAAAGGTGTTCAAGTTAGGAAGGCGAGTGCAGATCTGGGTTAAGCAGTCTACCAATACACTTTACCATCTTAATAGGTAGAAGGTGAAAAAGATGGCCTTTTACATATTGCGTAAGTTAATCTGGCAATATTCTACACCAAATCTTGAATTTAAAAGACATGAATGTAATAGAAGTTGAGAAGATTTTCCTTTGCTTGATGTGGAGCTCAAAACAAACTCATGATTAATTGTGAAACAGAAGATTTCTCAGTAAAGTTGGAAACAAGAATGATGACGACTATCACTATCACTATTTAAAATTGCTAGGAATTTTGAACTCCATAATTAGATAAGAGAAAGAAATATTCAAAACTAGGAATTAAGGGACATTGTTGGAACTATTTGCATATGATATGCTATACACATAAAGGCCAAGAAATACAACTACAAATGGAAATAGTAAGAGAATTCAATAAACTGGTAGATGATAAGGGTGGAACATGAAACTTAATAGTCTGTATGTAATAATAGTTTATAAAATATAATTGATGGAAAGGTTTTATTTACAATAGCAAATACGTTTACACTACCTAGGCATAAACATTTAGCCTATCTGGACATAAATGTTGATAGTGGCTTACAAGAGAGAAATTTAAAATTAAACTAGAACAGATGTGAGAAATGAATCAACGGGAAGATACATCTTGTTCATATATAAAAATGCTCAATAGTGTTAATATGTCAACTCTCCTTAAATCAATTTATAAATGCATATAGCATGTTTCAAAGTATCTAGAAGTCTTGTAAAAATGACAAATGCTGCTAATGTTCATGTGGCAAAATAAGCAGATGAGGTTTGCTAAGGAATATCTAAAAAAGGAGCAATAAAGGGGATATTCATACTGATGTTAAAACATATTACAGTGTTGTAAACAATAATTTAGGCAGTTTGGGATTGGTATAAGGAGATTAGTGGAACTGGAACTATTCAAGATGGTTGAGAAATCAATTCAGTACCAAATTTCACAGGTTAAATCAATGGGATTGAAAATGGAATATTCAATAATTATTGGGGAGGAATTGGCTAACTCTTTCGGCGAAAAGTTAAGCTGGAATTGTACCTGTCTCGCACTGTAAACCAAATTACAGATAAACAAAAGATTTTAAAAAAATGATACCACTGAATTGTAGAAAATAATTTTGGTGAAATTTGGTATATATGTGAGTGCTGTGTGCCTTCTCATGCATCACAGTAAACTGGAGAAGCCTTAATTAAAGATTGGTGAATTTGACCATAATTAGAAATACTTGCACTGGGAAAAAAATTATGAACAGAATCAAAGATGCAAAAATAAAACTGGGAACATACTAAATTTTCTTAATATACAAATATACTTACAGCAAATAGCAAAAAATAATTAATAGAAAAATGTACAAGGTCATGAATGGATGATGTATTACAAAAGGAATTTAAGTGGCCAATAAGTTTAAAAATGTTTAATTTCACAGCCAAAGTGGCAATTAAAAAATCTTTCAGGTTATTAAAAAAATTTTTAAATGACTGGATTCAGTTAGCAATAGTTTAGTGAAACAGACTTTCCCATACTTTTGGATCATAGAGAAGAGAATTATATAAATTCTTCAGGTGAAAATTTGGTAGTATTTCAAATACAACAGTAATGACAACAAAAATTGCTCACTCCCTGTGATTCAGAAATTTTAAGACAAGTGGGCAAAGGATTTAAAGATGTTTGTTAAGTGTTATTTGTAACAGCAAAAATGAAACAAGCTAAATGTGTGCTAGTTGAATAACTGTACATCCTTAAAATGGAGGATCATCTAATTGCTCCATGGCATGTGGTAAACTTACATGTGCTGCTCTGGAAAGCCTATATGAGCTCAGATTAAAAGATGACCAAGAGAAAAACCAGGTTTCACATATGGTTATACAATTGGTGTAAAAATTAATATATGAGATATATATTAGTTTATGCATAGAAACGTTTTTGGAAGAACATACAGGAAACTGTTTACATGGCTATTTCTATTGATTGAAAATGCAGGTGAGGCAAGAAAGAGAATTTTATGCTTCACTTTTTAAACTTTTTGTAACATCTGAATTATTTATTTAATTTTTTTTTTAAAACTAAATACACATGTATGTAAAGAAAGAAATGCATTTCCTTGTGTAGTTTCTGTCTTTGGATGCTGCCTCGTATGCACGACTTTAAATGTTCCTTGGCAGCCCTCATCTAATCCTTTGCATCCCTGTCTTCAGGCACGTATTTCCACCTTAAATTGCCCTCTGTATAAGAGGCTGCGTTACATACTTCGCCTCTGGGTGGCTTAGATGGAAAGGGTCAGAATCCTGGGTAAGGGATTGTTTCGAGGGTGACCTCAAAAAATAGTTTTGAAACCCGAAGGATTTGACAAGTTGTGGCAGACCCAAAGTCACCGCTGACAGTTTCCTAATTGAGAAGTGAGAGTAATTAGTCTATTTTAAAGCAAGATGGGAAGGCTCAGTTTGGACATGAAATAAGATTGGCCAGAGCTTGGGGATCATGAAAATGCAAGTCACTGTGTGTTATCTCTTCCTCGGAGTCCTGCAGCTTGAAAGGATGCTCCCCTTGTCTCTGTTGCTTTATCATACAGAGTTGCTGATAATGAACACTTTATTTGCGTGGCTTTGACACTGTTTCTATTTGCTTCATATTTGTGTGTTTTGTAGCTCCAATCGGATTTAATATTTTCTTCTATGGGGACTGTTTTTCTTTCTTTCGTGTTTCAATTTTTTTCCTATTATGCCAAGAATTTACTGGTATTTGATAGTACCAAATTCCTTTAGTTCATCTCTTTATTAGCTTCAGATTTCATGCATTTCAACCTTTGACACTGTTTGTGATTCGTCTTCCTTAATTTCAACTCCAACTTCACCCGAGTCATGCCCTTGTATTCATACCCAAATCGGATTAGTCTTCCTCTAGTGCCTCTTAGTTTAGACTCCTTTATTAGCTTCTTATTACTTGAGATCTAAAATCCAAATGGAAATCCTAACTTCTTAGTGTCTCACTATGTTTACCTAGTTTTCTCTCTAACTTCGTCTCTAATTTTCTACAAGAGACTTCCCTGCAGCCAAACTGGTTTTGCCCATGGCCGTTTGAATATGCTTTTGTTCATCCCCCCTTCAATATTCTCCTCCAATAAATCCAGTTTTTGTGCAGGTTGATTTCATTTTTCTATTATGGACTCCTCCATCTCTCATTTGACAATCAGCGTATATTGTCTTGTATTGTTATTTAATATATCTGTGTTCTATTTATATGACATTGTATTGCTATGCAATATATCTGTTTTCTATTAGCACAGAAAGACAACACCTTCCTTGAGGTCAAGGAACAATGTTTATACTTTTTGTGTTAGTAGTACCTATTACAGTCTTCGTCAGAAGACTTGATAAGTGTTACTATGTTGCAGTGGTTAAAATGAGGTAATAAGATTCAATAGAAATATAAGATTCGAGAAGAAGTAGGGCCTCTGTACAATGGTATTCTACACAAACCATGTTCCCTTTAATGAAACTTTTAAAACCTCCATTCACTAATCAGTCCTTTTTGCCAACTCACCATTTTAGGATTTTTTTTTTAGAAAATTGTTAGATTTACAGAAAAATTGTGCAGTAAATCCCATATATCCTCCTCTCCCCCCATCCCTAAAGTTTCTCCTATTTTTAACATCTCGCTTTAGCGTGGTACATTTGCTACAGCTGGTGAACGAATATTGATATATACTATCATAAATTAAAGCCCATAGTTTACATTAGGGTTCACTCTTGGTGTTGCACAGTTCTATGGGTTTTGCCAAACGCATGATGTCATGTATCCACCATTACAGTATCATACAGATTATTAGTTTCACTGCCCTAAAAATCTCCTGTGCTCCATCTATTTATCCCTTTCCTCACCTCTGGCAACTACTGATTCTTTTTCTCTCTCCATAATTTTGGCTTTTCCGGAATGTCATTCCAGAATGGAATCATACAGTATGAAGCCTTTTCGTATTGGCTCCTTTCCCTTCGCAATCTGCGTTTAAGTTTCATCCATAACTTTTCATGGCTCGATACCTCATTTTTTTTAAATCACTGAATAATATTTGATCGTATGGATGTACCACAGTTTGTTTATCCATATACATATTGAAGGACATCTTGGTGCCTCCAAGTTTTGGCAATTATGAATAAAGCTGCTATAAACATCTTTGTGCAGGTTTTTGTGTGAACATGTTTTCAACTCATTTTGGCAAATTCTGTCGTGTGCTGCATAACGATGTAATGACGTTTCCGTCAACAAGGTACCACATATACAAAGGTGGTCAACATAAGATTAGTACCATATAGCTTAAGTGTGAAATAGGCTATACCATCTACGTCTGTGCAAGTACATTCTATGATGTTCACACAATGATGAAGTCACCTGAGTTGCATTTCTCAGAACGTGTCCCTGTCGTTGAGTGATGCATAACTGTACCTTGGAGCAAAACTTCCGTACCGGATGGTAAACCTGTGTTTAGCTTGTAAAGAACTGCAAAACAGTCTTCCAAAGTGACTCTACCACTTTTCATTCTTACTCGTAATGAATGGAAGTCTGTTGGTGCACATCCTTGCTATCATTTGGTGTTATCAGTGCTTTGAATTTTAGCCATTCTCAATAGGTGTGTAGCGGTATCTCATTTTTGTTTTAATTTCTTATTCCCTAATAACATATGATATAGAGCATTTTTTCATATGCTTATTTGCCATCTGTATGTCTTCTTTGGCTATGTGTTTGTTCAGATCTTCTCCTCATTGTTTTAATTGGGTTATTTGTTTTCTTATTGTTGAGTTTTGACAGTTTGAATTGAGTTGTATATTTTGGAATCTTTTATCACTTGTGTGTTTGAAATGTTTCTTCCAGTCTGTAACTTGTCTTTTCCTTTTCTTATTAGTGTCTTTCACAGAGCAGAAGTTTTTAATTTTAATTTTGAAATAGTTTTTCTTTCTTGGATCATGCTTTTGGTGTTGTGTCTAAAAAGTCACTGCCAAACCCAAGGGCATCTAGATTTTCTCTTATGTTACTTTCTAGATGTTTTATAGTCTTGAGTTTTACATTTAGATCAGTGATCTACATTGAGCTAATTTTTGTGAAAGGTGTAAGTTCTGTGTCTAGATTCAGTTTTTTGTATGTGGATGTCCTGTTGTTTTACCACCATTTGTTGAAATGACTTTTCTTTATCTGTTGAATTGCCTTTGCTTCTCTGTCAAATATCAGATATATTTAAGACTATATTTGTGTGGCTCCATTGCAAGGATCTTTGTTCTGTTCCATTAGTCTATTTGTCTATCCTTTTAACAATACCACACTTTCTTGATTACCGTAGCTTTGTAGTAATTCTTTAAGTTAGTGTCAGTTCTCCAACTTTAGTGTTAGTCTTGGTCTGGTCTTGGTCTTTTGCCTTTCCATATAAACATTAGAATCAGTTTATTGACATCTACAAAATAACTGGCTGGGGTTTTGATGGGGATTATGTTGAGTATATAGATAAAAATGGGAATAGCTAACATCTGAACAATATTAAGTCTTCCTAACTATGAATTTGGAGTAGCTCTTTGTTTATTTAGACTGTCTTTGATTTCTTTCATCAGCATTCTGTAGTTTTCCTCATATAGATCCTGTACATATTTTGTTAGATTTGTACCTAAGCATTTTTTTTGGTGCTAAAGTAAATAGTATTATGTTTTTAATTTCATATTCCAATTGTTTGTTTCTGGAATATAGAAAAGAAATTAACTTTTGAATATTAATCTTGTATCCTGCAACCTTGTAGTCATCACTTAATAGTTCCAGGAGGTTTTGTTGTCAATTCTTTGGGTTTTTCTATATAGACAATCATGTCTTCTGTGAACAAAGATCATTTTATTTCTTCCTTCCCATTTTGTATACCTTTTATTTCCTTTTCTTGTCTTATTACATTAGATAGAACTTCCAGTACAATGTTGAATAGGAGTAGTGAGAGAGACATCCTTGTCTTGTTCCTGGTCTTAGGAAGGAAACATCTAGATTTTTCACTGTTAAGCATGATGTTGGCTCTAGGTTTGTTGTTGATATATATATGTGTATATATTTTTTGGTGAGGAAGAGCTCATATCGGTTGCCAATCTTCCTCCTTTTGCTTGAGGAAGATTGTCTCTGTGCTAACATCTGTGCCAATCTTCCTCTACTTTTTGTATGTGGGATGCTGCCACAGTATGGCTTGATGAGCAATGTGTAGGTCTGCACCCAGTATCCAAACCGGCAAAACCTAGACTACCAAATGGAGTGTGCATACTTAATCACTATGCCATGGGGCCAGCCCTTTTTTGTTGATATTTTTTATCATGTTGAGGAAGTTTCCCTCTTTCTAGTTTGCTGGGTATTTTTATCATGAATGAGTTTTGAATTTTCTCAAATGCTTCTTTTGTGTCTATTGATATCACCATGTGATTTTTCCTCTTTAGCCTATTTGTGTGATATATTACACTAGTAGGTTTTTGAATATTGAACCAGCCCTGTGTACCTGGAATGAATCCCACTTGGTTGTGGTGTATAATATTTTTTACACATAGTTGGATTCAATTTGCTAATATTTTGTTGAGGATTTGTAGAGAGATATTGATCTGTAATTTTCCTTTCTTGAATTGTTTTTGTCTGGTTGTGACATTAGGGTGATGCTGGCCTCATAGAATGAGCTAGAAAGTATCCCTTCCTCTTTAATTTTTTTTGTTGGAGATTGTAGAGAACTGGTATGTATCATTTCTTCCTTAAATATTTGGTAGAATTCACCAGCAAAACTATCCAGGCTTGGTGCTTACTGTTTTGGGAAGTTATTAATTATTGATTCCATTTCCTTATTCAAATTATCTAGTTCTCTATGTATGAGTTAGGGTAGATTGTGTCTTTTAAGAAATTGGTCTATCTCATCTTGGTTATCAAATTTGTGTTGTATAGAGTTGTTCATAACACTCTTTTATTATATTGTAATCTCATGGGATCAGTAGTGATGGCCTCTCTTTCATTTCTGATGTTAGTGATTTACATTTAAGACTTTTTTTACATTTACATTTGATAGCTCTATATTTATGTTTGGATGTCCTACCAGATTATTAAGAAGACTTAGAATAAAACTTATCATAAATAATTAATGCACAGTACACAAGGTCTGGTTCTCTTAGTGAATATATATGTAGTACATTACATAGTCAAAATCATATAGAAAGGAGTGAACAAATAACATTATGAATATGATGTCCATTTTTAATTGAAGCGTTTCACTATTCAGGTGTAAGCAATCACACATGGTCAGAAAGACTCTTTAATTATTTATTTATTAACATTTAGGTTTTACAGAGTCTATCCAGACAATCTCTAGAAAAGAGATATTTGGTCACTCTGGTTCATTTAGAAGTAGTCCATTGTATTAGGCATATAATGCAAGAGTAAGGATTTTCAGGCTATGATTGTCTCCCCTTATCTATGGGGGATATGTTCCAAGACACTCAGGGATGCCTGAAACCATGGATAGTACTGAGCCCTCTATATATGTTATGTTTTTTCCTATACATAAGTATTTGAGGTGTGACAGCAAAACTAGCATGAATTTATTTTTCTTTCCTCACAATTTCATGGATAGAAGACTGATTCTTACTGTGGATCTTAGCAATCTCAAAATATAATTTTTTTTCTTTTTTTATTAAGTTGAGAACTTTCACCTTTTATTAAGTTGAGCACTTTATAGCTTCTCTTTGGCATATCCAAATTGCCATCATCACTACTCTTGCTCTTTGGGGTTGTTATTAAGTAAAATAAGAGTTACTTGAGCACAAGTAACTGCAATACTGCGACAGTCAATCTGATAACCAAGATGGCTACTATGTGACTAATGGGCAGGTAGTGTACACAGCGTGGATACGCTGGGCACAAGGATGATTCACAGCCTGAGTAAGAAGGAGCAAGATAGTGTGAGATTTCATCATGCTATTCAGAATGGCGTGCAATTTAAAACTTATAAATCACTTATTTCTGGAATTTTCCATTTAATATTTTCAGACCGCAGTTGACCTTGAGTAACCAAAACTCCAGAAAGTGAAACCCCAAAATAAGGGGGGAAACCGTATTTCCAATTATTGTGGCTATATTGAAGATACGAGGCAAATCACACAGGCTACACAATTCATTTCTCTCCTATTTGGCATTAACTACTGGACTGGGATTTTGTGTTTTCTCTACATAACTTTTATTTGAAAAGTCACCATTGAATAAAGCCTCCAGGGGTCCTGCCTTTCATTCATTCATTATAATCAAGTTTTATTGAGTGTCAAAATTTATATTATTTCTGTAAAGGGAAGTAAAAGATATATTAAAATTAAAAACTGGGGGAAAAGGAAAAGCAGGTAAATATTTCAGAATCAGATATGCTTGGGATCTGCAAAAAAAGTATAGCATTTCTAAAATGATGAAACCAAAATTTAATAGAAAACCTCAATTTTACGTTTTAGAAGATAAACTTATTAGCATATGGTAAAAATAAAACACTTTTGTCAATAAAACACTGGGCTCACGAGTTAGGAGATATGGGTTTTGGAACTAACTTTGCCACTGACCAGCTGTGTGGTACTGGAAAGATGAGTTTGTTTGGCTCTGAAGTTCGTCAGATGGTCTGTGTGTTTCCTTTCTGCTCTATGAGACTGCATCTAACATACACAACCAGTAACAGGTAAAAAGAGCAGTAAAAATGTAAGGAAGAGGGTGTACCATGTTCAATCTTGTTTCTGTTTTCTTTCTTCCTTCTTCATTTTCTCATCTTTCTCCCTTCTCTCTACTTTTCATTCCTTCTTCGCCTCTTCCTCACCTTCCTCCCTATTCCTTTGATTTCCTTCTACAATATCTCTTTTCTTACCACCTTTCTGCATCCTGCTCTGCTCATAGTATGCGGCAGTTAATTATAAGGATAGAATCAGCAGTTAATACTCAAGGCTAGATAGGTTTCCAAGCCGTGAATTAAAGGTTAGTGTTAAAAAGGCCAGCACCAGATTAATTCCCCTGGGTAGCCAGGCACAGAGAGGAGATATTTCCCTGTTGTTGTTTCTATGGAAATAGCCGGTGCCTGTTCTTGCAGCAATGGGAATTTTTTCAGACTTGGTGATAAATGGGTTAAGTGGGGGTACACTGGGACCATTGTCACATTTAGGTCAGTTTTCCATATGTCACAGTTATGTTTCCATGCTCGAACTAGTGCAGCTGAAGAATTTGGTGCTTTTCTCCAAGAAGCTCAGAGCCTCTTTATATTAATGTGCTTACTATTTACATACATTGTGAAGTCAGTGAAACTGAAAGGAAGCTCTAAGGCTTAGAGGTTTTAGATAATATTGGTCCAGTCTTTTCCTTCATCAAAGATGTTTACAATTTATTATGCTTCATATTTCTCTGTGAAGAGATAAGGTATAATTTTCTAAAGGCTTCTGGGGCCTGTGCTTCATAGATAGAGAGGCCACATGTCCCAGTTTGCCTGGGACAGTCCCAATTACTGTCTATGATCCTCCCATAGTTGTTAGTAGAGCCTCCTTTTAATCTTGAAAGTGTCCCAGTTTGGAAGATAAATTATATGGTCCCTCTATTCATAGACTATCGTGAAGCTAAGGGAGCTATTTCCTGTATGCGTTAGATAAAGCTCGGTTTGGTTTTTCTCCTCTGAGCAAAGGCTCTGCTGGTGGGGCGACACTGTTGAAAGACAGCACCGAGCCTTTTCTGTTTCTTGAGGCATACCTTGAGACGTTTTTGATTGGTTCAAAATACTGAATTACCCACTTTTTTGAACCAGTCCATCAGCCTGAGAATTAGTTGACAAAGTAAATTGCTTCTTGAAAAAGCTTGATCCTCATTGAAAATCAGCCTGATTTAGGGAGGAGTGGAACTTTCAGCTGAGTTTTCCTGGAAACATAAGGATGAATTTGCAGAAATAAAGACACGTTTTGTTTGATTTGTCAACTCTTCAATTACAATTTATTGAAAACCTTCAAGTTTTGCAACTGTGAGCTCTGACTGCATTCACCCTTCTTGAGCCTGGTTCTTGCTTCCATCAGAAACCCTTATTGATTTGACAAAGAGTGGGGCTTTTTGGCTGAATGAATTATGCTTGGGAACAGAAAACATTTGGAAGAGCATGCATAGAGTATATTTCTTTTCCAAAACTCTGAAGTCCTCATGCTTTTTGGGGATTTAATTTCATTTGAATTTAAAGGAAAATTGCTAACTCGACTGCATGCAAACAATTAAGAGATAATTTTTTATTATGAAGAGAGTATAAAAATGAAAACCTAGGAAGGGACAAACATAAATCACACAACTTAAATGACTAGGTCAAGTGTTATCATATAATTAAAATGCTTTCTCAAAATATATTTCAAATAGAGGTATTATAATTTTCCTGACTTCCTAACATAAAGCCCCGTGGTTTTGGGTAAAGTGAAGGCAATATTCTGACTCATCTCATGCTTCTTTCCTTCTTGATCACTATATTCCACTTTCACTGCCATCTCTCTGTTCCTGGAATATGTTAGAATTCCAATTACTCGAGGCTTTTGTATTATTCTCCTTTGTTTTGAAAGTGCTCCTTACAGGGATAGCTGTGTTTGTCATTTAATTTCCAGCTCAAATGTGTCCTGAGAAACTATCTGATCTGAAGGATTCGTCCTATCATTTTGCATCCCGTTGTCCTGCTTTATTTCAGCCATGGGACACTACTTATATTTTTAAATTTATTTAGTTTCTTTTTCTCCCACTAGCAGGTAAGCTCCGCAAAAAGATAGGTCTTGCTTATCTTGTACATTGGTATGTCCCAGGGCCAATAAAAGGACCTAGCATGCAGAATTTACTCAAATATTTGTGAACAAATGACACTGCTCTATTGCTATAAGTTGACACTCATATAAAATTACTGAGCATTTATATAGATTGTTTAACAGACAGATTATTGTATAGATTGTTGGAACTTCTGCTCTTAATTTTGTAGTTTAAGTTGTACCAAACACATCAAATCACCACAAATCAATTAACATTGAGGGCAAAATTATACAATAAAACACAACTTTTCACTCTGAGGCATAATAAGCAAGTGCTAATGTTCTAACATTCCTTAATGAAGAGGTACAACAATCCACTATTTAAACTAAATACAAAATTGGGAAATTTTGGTCAGTTCACACAATACATACTTGTTTCACCTAAATGAATCCTGTACATGTTGATGTACATAAGGAAAAAAACTACCTGAAACACTTTTCTAAACAATTATTGTGCTGATTATACTGCAAAAATGTTGGGAATGAAGCACACAATGATCACAGTGGACAGAATAGGAAAAATAACTTGTAATCTGTATATCAAGATACTCCTGTTTTAAGTTAGAATAACTCAGTGTCAATTCTTGATGAGAAATATGAACTTTTCAAAGAAGTTGGTAGAGTGGCTACACTGTGGTCATGTATGTACATTTGTGACCCTCCCTGAGAGTCACTCAGTCATCCAGATTATCTATTATTCTTAAAATCAATGCAAACATTCTTTACTGTTACCTGTGTCTAAGAAAACCTAACATTATCTTTTTCAAGCCACAGAGAAGTTATTCCATTGGTTTACTATTATTGTTGAGGCCGATTTACTACTAAAGAGTAGGGCCAGGGGTTGAACTTGTGCTTTTATAGTAATGGCTAAGTCACTTTCAGAAAAAATTCTAACAATTTCCCCGGAAATGTGATACTAAGAGCATGTATTTGTCATGAGTGGCCAACAGCAATCCGTGAACAATTTCCAAATGACATCCTGCATATCCAAGCTTTATCTGGATGCCTCCACATATGCTCTCCTGGTAGCAGTATTATCCATTGATTTAAGCAGGTAGACTTTAAATATTTGAGAGTTTTTCCATTTTTGAGAAGCTCTGATAATGCATGTGATGAGGATCTTGATTCTTTTCTATCAGGAGAAATTTTACAGAACTTGATCAATATGTAATAAAGAGATTAAAATATGATTTTCCTTGTTCAGTTTACTTATAGAATTTTAAAAGTTATATTAAGAAGATCACCAAGGAGATTTTACAATTGACAGGTTTATTTTACATCTTAGATATCCAGATATTAGTATACAAAACAGCTTTTTAAGAATTTATTTCTTTTCTCCAAGGATAAAGCAATGAATATTCATTTAATATATGTAAATAAGAATTTTTCTCCCATCATTTTTCTGATTTAATACTCAGGCTCACTATATTTTGTTAATTTTTTTCCCTCTTTCGAATGATTGTAAACAGAAAGTAAGCATTTTAAAATAGTTCACTGGTAGCAATAAATATTTACATGTAACTATTAAGAATTGAAACAATAAGTCATCTGTATCCAATATTAATTATAGAGTTCTGAAGATTTATAGTACCACTGCCACAGTATAATACTAATTCTACCGTTATGGCATGTTAGGACTGAGAGGGAACAGTCCTTAATCACTCAGTGAAACAGAGAATTAAACCAAAGATTAGAGAAGTTAAAAGACTTGTCTAAGGTCACAGGGCCACTAAGTCACAGGATTTATGGTCCATGATTCTAAGTCCAGTGTTCTCACTGACCACATCGTGTGCTTTCCATATAGACATTCTTAAAGTAGTGAGTGTAACTGCAGTGATTTAAAATTAGGAGTCCTCTTAGTGAATCTTTGCTATAATATCTAAAGCAATGTCTCAGACTTTAAAGGTGTGCATGAGAATTATTTCAGATGCTTATTTAGAATAAAGATTTTTGAGTTGCATCTCTAGCAGGTCTATGGGATGATATGTGGTAGAATTTGGATCTGAACTTTTAACAAGGTTGTCTGGTGATTCTGATTTATTTGGTAAACCTTTTGAATTATTATAATCTTTACATTTATGGTGTGTGTATAGAATCTAATCTAAAACACATATATCAAAAGTATAGGATCTCTATATGGCATTGGATGATTCAGTCTTCCAGAATGGTGAGAATTTCTAAAGAGATAAGTGAATGTAAAAAGAATGAAAAAATGTGACTTCCTTTTTAAGATTCAGAAGGATTTTTGTTTAAATCAATTATCTCAGTCAAAGTTTGTTGACAACACATGCCCATCCACCATCTATCCTGGCCAAAAGGGGTAAAGAAAAAAGTATCTATTTGTGATGAGTAATTACCCTATCAATTCAAATATGTCTATGGTAATAAATCAAAACATTTATTTTAATATGAAAACAGATTATTAAATGACTCTATTTGCTAGTCTAAGTATGTATATAACTGTCAATCAAATAGGTGCCACAAAATTAATGTGCAGAATCAAAGTAATCAGCCTTAATTGTTCAAGGAAAAATTCAGGTCACCTGTCAACCTAGATGAAGAAAGGTGTCCAGGTTTTATTTTGGCTATTTAACATTTCCTGTGGTAATTTGCTATTTTAATTTCCCAGCCTCCTAAATTAACTGTTCAACCTTTTACTATTCAGATTTTCACACACCTGTTTGGCGTGAAGACAAAAAGGGTAAGAAGAAATGGTGTTTGTAATATTAGTCCCAAACCAACCCTTTTGTCAACCCACAAGTCATTAACCATCTGTCTGCTTCCTATCAACCCCTGGCTATATCTTTCTGCTTCCCACCTGCTGGAGCCCTTGCCAACGAAGTCCTGATTAATCAGTTTCTCTGACTCTCTCTCTTCCACTTAATTCCAAAAATTAGAGCATATTTCTTCTTTTCAGGAATATGCTTGGGTTTGAATTCTTCTGGAGATGGAGACCTTTGATTTGGACTTAGTACTGTCTGTGTATCGCTCCTGAGCAGCTTCCTTGGGAGTAACTTACAGCTTTTTTTCCTTTGGTGTTCTCTGAGCTTCCACACCTAGTGATAATGCCATGTATCAACATGGTGCTCAAATATAGAAAAATGCATAGATGTTGGTCTTGGGGATTTTATTCAGGGATATGAAGTCAAACCTTAAGTACATATTTTAAAGACTAAATGGTACGGTTTAATCAAACTATATGGTATATTTTTGTTCATCTTTCCTGCTCTTCTTATAACTTTTGGTCTTGAATCTTTGGGTCAGTATGTGAGTAAATATCAAAGAGTGATTGGTTAAATTTATTTCTTAGGGATATTATGACCTTTGTCTTCAAACTGTAAATTTCAACCAATTTTTTCTCTGAGAAACAAATTTCCATTTTTAATGCACTCTGTCAGTAACATGGCAAAGAACATGTTGACTAATTACATCAAACAAGCCTATACTAGAAGCTTCAAATATTTTTACTACTTTGATTAGGCCACAGACTTTGAATTGAGATGGTCTGACAACTGAATTTTCTCACACAATACACTTGACTCATGTTTTGTGGAACAGTGAGTACAGACTTGATTCTTCTTTCCTGATTTGTCCTTCTCCGAACACAATGTTAACTCATTCAGCGATAACTTCATCCATAAATTAAAATTGCATTATAAAATTTTGACAGTTATATTGATAAAATATGATCCATAACAATAGCTAAGATTTAGTGCTTAGTGTCTGCATGACTCTGTTGTAAGCTCTTTCTGTTTATGTTCCGGTCCCTGCAATACACTTAGGAGATGATGACTGTGATTGTGAAACTGTGGCACACAGAGGTCGAGTAACTCACTCAAGGTCAAACAGGTAAAAAGTGACAGAGTGGACTTTGTGAGTGGCCTGGGGTCAGAGGTCTTGATTATAATCATTTTGCTCTTAATCTTGAACATAAACTTGCTGAAAGTTAGCTTTCCATCCAGATTCTTTACATGAGGAGCATTGTTGTACTATGAAAATTAAGTTTTTAGTAAGTCTCAAAAAGAGGCAGGAGAGGAGACAGACCGATACCCTAAGTCAATCTTTGAATGTTTAGAGGTGGATGTTTCAAGAAATTTACACTAATTTAAATTCAAGAAGTATTTTCATTGTCTAGGTCCCAGATAGGCAGGAGAAAAGTTGGAATTAGTATCATGCTTATCTGAACATGTTAAAATCTCATTTCTAGTCAACTTAATGCAATAACAACTGAAATAAAGGAGATAGAAAAATTAAAGAAATGAATACTAACAACTAGAAGAACCTGCAACTAAGATATACAACTGTGTACAGGGGGGGTTTGGGGAGATAAAGCAGAAAAAAAAAAAAAAGATTGGCAACAGTTGTTAGCCCAGGTGCCAATCTTTAAAAAAAAAGATATTGTGGCCCCTTTAAAAAAAAAAAAAACCAGAAATGAATACTAATTAGTCACAGTTTGTTGTATAACTGTATATCAAATTATTAGACTTCAGTATATACAGATTAGTCATGTGTGATTTTTTGTGAAATTAGATTAAGCATTTATGTTATAAAACTATAGCAACAAGCCAACATTTTAATGCCAAATTTTCAATAGTTTTAAGGCATTTTTTCCACTGTTAATTCAAATAAAATGTATTCCAATGAATATTTTACATGCCAATAAAGGATGATATTTACTCTCATGAGAATTAGGAGCACCCATGACTATTGTTAAATTCTAAGCAAAATGTAAGCCATTGTTAAATTCTAAGGAAAAAGAGAAATTTAAAATACTGGTTCACCTTTGTTGATAATTTCCAGAAGGAAAGCTAAAAGTAAAACAGCCATTGTTTGCAACTGTGATGCAAAAGCCATGTGAGTTGCCCCTATTTCTCTGATTGTTTCCTGGAGGACAGTGTGTGTTTTATGAAATATGGATGGTTTTAGGGACTGTCATCTCTAAGGATGATGACTGTGCTTGATGGCATACAAGTTGAAGAGGCTTATGTGAGGGCAAGGAGGAAAGGATTCCTGTCTATCAGCAAGGCACAACACTGTCCTCATGTGGCTTGATTCTCCTTTAGAGACAAACTCATATATTTTCCCTAGTTGTAAGTCTCGGATGTCTAGTTCATAAAAGTGTCATTCATTGTATCTAAAAAATTCTAGACTCTGCAGTTTACTCCAATAGTTAACATCTCCATGTATGGAAAATAAATGCATTGCAATTGTGCTCTTTTGAACAGGGTTAAGGCAAAGTCATTCTTATTGTAGAGAAATAGAGTGAAATTTTCTGAAGTGGTTACAGAAAAATGTATTAGTATTTAAAAAATACAGAATTAATGTAACTGTACAGCAGAAGAGTAATTGTAAGCTTCCTTTAAAGGACGGATTCTCATGCAATAGATGAAAAAGCATTGGCTGAGGCGATAGCTTGAATCTCAGCTCCAACACTTACTGCATCTGTGAAGTTAGTCATCCCTAATCTCAGTTTGGCCATGAAAACCCTATGAATAGCAGCAGAGCATTGTCTGATGTAGTACCGGAAGGTGAGAAGATGGCACAAAAAGACCGGAATAGGCTTCTGCTCTGCTATACACAGGGTCGCTAGGAGTCTGAATCCACTCGACAGCACTATCAACAATCTCAGTTATCTTATATAAGACATGGATGATCAATAACATGATCAAACATCAATATATGTAAAGTGTTTTGTATATTGCGCAGCACACAAATACTAAAAAAATGGTACTTTTATGCTTTCCGATTCTTTTTGTATTTAGTGAGATTAATGATTTGACACAACATTTTGGCTTCTGGATGCTTACATTATTCCCTTGCTACTGTGTTCACGCTGTGGGATGAGAGAGAACTGAAATAGGCATATGATGATGATGGTAAGTGAAAAATATTTTACTTGAATGTCATAAATAAAAATAAAGCCTCATTTTAATTTACATGGTAAGTGTAGAAAGCTAGGTTAATAGATGCATACTATGCATTGTATTTTCTTAGTTAAATATTGTGTTAGTTATGCTAGCTTATTTTCAGAAAATGACTTAATACTCTAAGTAAGTTTAAAATTTGGACCCTTTTCTTTAGTTTTTTTCTCTAAGCCTTTGAAGCTTTAATACGTTAATACTAACTTAGTTGAACCCACATAAAAAGGAGATTTACATTGATGAATAATTAATTACAGTATCTGAAATTAAAATCAATCTCATTAAATAAACACTGTCAATGTTTCTGGCAACCTATTTAGTATACCCATGTGTACAAGATTTATTGCAAATGACATTTCACTGATCACAACAGTATCTGAAAGTACTTTGAAATTAATCGGACTTTTGTCTATTGGCAGAAAAGCAGTAAGCCACTGAAATTTTCAAGGGTGCCAAAAACTATAGGAGGAGTAAAACCAGTCTGAGTCACTGAGAATCTGTCTCAGGTCTGCCATTACAGCAGGGATATTAACAAGAACATCACATATGTAGACACCCCAACATGCACCTAGGACTGTGCTGAGAAGCATACAGGAAAGACTGGAAAATTGTCAGACAGAAAAGTCTTTAAGCCTCTTGTTTTTATGGTGGATTCTGGTCAAAATTTGCTACATCGAGCAGAATGTCACGAGTTAACAATTTTGGAGTACTATGTGTTGCCTACTTTTAATCCCCATAATAGTTCTCTAAAGTGATTTTTATTATCCTCATTTTACCGATAGGGAAATAGAAGTTCAGAGTTTAAGCAACTTACTCAATTTTACGATCATAGTGGAAAGCTTAATACAAATATGAACTAAATTCTACTCGTGAGCGCAAATCTCATGTCTCTCTATGTCGTGTTGTCTTTTGATAAAATAAGCTGATTAATCATTTCATCAAAACTTGCCCCCAGATAATAAAATAGATGCCTTCTTACTAGGAAATAAACAAGGTAAAAGTTTAGAAATTCACTTACAACTACATGTATGTTTCAAACATAGTTGAAATCCCCCTTGACTGAAGTTTCCATCTGTCTGCAAAAAATGGGTCAAGGTTACTCAAGGAAGAAAATGTAGAGGAGAAAAAACTAATTCGGTTTCAGTGAGTTGTAAAGAATCCTTATATTTGAAAATGTTCAACGTGCACAAAGCTAGTTAGAAGTAAGATTTGGGGGGAGGATGTTATTAAAAAAATATTGGAATTATTTAGATTGTAGAAGAGAAGATGAAGCGAAGATTAACATGATTAAAGCTCTGTAGTTCATATGTTCAGAAAACTAAGTATTTTTCAATAGGTGCTGAATTTACTTAAGGGCAGAGCTGGACAAACATCTGTCTAAGAGAAGATGACTGGACTAAGGGACACGAATGGTCTTTTCCAAACCTAAGCTTGCATGTGTCTTTAGCACCACAGTGTATTTTTAGGATTACGGAAAATGTTTGTCTGATTTCTGAGCACAGAGAGTTAAGGAGAAATTGATATATCATTCAAACGTTATTGCAATAAGAATATTTCATGTTCCACGAGGATTTTCATATTTTGCTTATTAGAATGTGCCCTTTTAAAACAGCCTTAAATAGTGTTCTTTTTTGAAGGATACTTACTAAATTTAGATTTTATTATTCAACATCCATGGAAATTAATTAAACTCCACAAAATCATGAGGTTTTAAATCAAGAAACATATATATGTATATATTTGTGTATATACATATGTGTGTGCATATATATATATATATGCACACACATATATATATGCAACGTATCTTCTTAACCACAGAATAATAAAATCTCATTCCAGAACTCTAAGTAAATGGAATAATAAAACCATTATTTGGACCATTTGTGGGTCCTGTACAAAGTTGGAGGGTAGGTGAGGCTGGGTGGGAGTGACATCCACAGGCACATGCAAACAAGAGAGCCAGAGGCTGACTCTGATTGGAAACAACACAAGAAAGTGTGTTGACTTGTTGGACAAACATGAAAAGAAATCCCAGAAGAATTTTTAATTCATTACTAAGGAAGATGTGTGCACAGGAGCGAAGAAAGGAGTTGGAAAGTTGGTGGCTAGGATAGCAGTGAAATATGAAGCAAAATAAAATGTATGTAATGGTTTAGGCTGTTCTGGAACTAACTTTTACAGGGTGATTATGTGTCGGCTGTTATTTCTAGCAGTGGCCAAGGTATCAGGTTACTGAAAAGTCCTGGGTTAAACTGAGCAGATATTGATGTGCCACATTCCACATCCTCCCATTTTAGTGAAATTGATAATGCCACTCCTGAGCAATTTCTCTTTTGTTAGAAATTGAAAACAAAGTTTTTTGTTTTTGTTTTCCAGCTGAATGGAGCCATCATGCATTTGTCATCTTAGGTTTCAATGCTGTATCTAATGGCCTACATAATCACCTTGACCGATAGTTATCCCATTTTGTAAATTGAAGATAATTTACTCATTTAAGGTTCTAGGCATTATGGACAATAAAAGGAAGTACAAATAGAATTTATATCTTCAAGGAACTCGAGGTCCAAATGAAAATATAAGACTCCAGGACATGAAAATTAAAAAACCACAAGCAGAGTGTGGATTTTGGAGTTAAAGAAATGTGGGTCAAATATTGGCCCCACTTTATTTTTGCCGTCTATGTCTAAGTTATTTAACCTCCTGAAGCCTCATTTCCATCATCAAAACCAGGATAATTGATTGCATAGATCTTCTGGGGTTATTTTGAGGATAAAATTACATAATGTACATCTATCAAATTACTTGGTACTTGGCACATAGTAGTTTTAGCACATAATCATAATTATTGTCACTGAATTATATTGACCACTGCTAATGGAACTTAGAGAAAGAGGAGATGTATTTGGTGTGGGTTTATAAGATAACATCTTATTAAAAAAGTCTTCAATGTGTCGCTAAGTGAAACTCAGATCATACTAGAGATTAATAACCAAAAATATATTACATTAGACATCAGGGTGTACTAAGACCCCGATTTCTTTGGAAAAATCTTCTAATCTCGACCGCTTTGTTGCTTCTAACGTCTTATTTAACATCTTCATACATTTTGTTTGCTCATCTGAATAAGCAATGACATGTAATCAATAATCCTTGGGATGTCTTATAATTCATAGCAGACATAAAATGATTAATATATCTATATAGGCTGAACTTCTTTGTGTCTTTAAAAACATCATAGACATACTTATCAAAAGAAGATATCTGTAATATCTATGAAGAGCACAGAACACTGGCCACGGACACCATTGTTCTAAAGAACATTAAGATTAATGCTCCAACCAGAATTCCACATTCTTCTTAAAAACAGACTTGCTGATTTGGAGATTTGCCACAACATCAGGCAATCACTTCCTAAACATTGCAAATAGGATGGTAGATATTTTCAACTGTATTCACACGGCCATGAGAATATTTCATCATTATTTCACTGATTTTTTTGTAAGAAGATTGCTGAATGTAGATGACTATAACATAGCAATGTAAATGTCAAGGATTATGAAACATAAGGAAGAATTTAACTCTAAAGAAAAATTCCAATTCTCCTAGGGAGAAATGACAGAAAGTTATCATGGATTTAATAAAGTAGTAAATCAGTTTTATTAACAAGAACCTCATGTTTTTAAAAGGCCGTTTTAGTAGAATTGGAAGTAAAGGAAAATTTTAATAAGCCAGAAAATTTACCTAAGATATTTATTTTTTTAATGAGGAAAGTTCAGATTGTATGAATTATATGTGCAAAAATTAGTGGCACTCTTACTTCTAAGGAGAGATTGTCTGTTACATGCTGATTCTCTAGGATTGCAAGGAGTATTATTTGATTTAGCTTTGATGGGAACATGGGAAATTAATAGATTTGTAATTGACCAAAGAAAGGTGGGAAACTGATATGACTCTGTATAATATGGGGTTTCTTTTCTTTCATTGTACAGTTCCAATTTTCTCTGGACATCTATGGAATCCAGTTCATATTATTTTGTTTGTGTTAAGATCTATTTTATCTATCGATCTATCTATCTATCTATCTATCTATCTATCTATCTGCTTTTAAGGGTAGATATTTTATCTTAGTGTGACTATTAGTTCATAAGCTGCAGATATAAGAGAGCATGCTTGTTCTCAAATAGAAATTTGTCTGTAGAAGTAAATCAAATGAATAAATAAACAAAGTAAAATCTGACTGTGAAATCTAGCTCTTTGATCTGCAGTTAAGGGGGAAAAAAAGAGCCAGGATGTTAAGTACTGTTTGAATAAAGCTTTTACATATAAACAATCTTCAAAGTCAGCCTTTTAGAGTAAGGTCATTTTCAGAAATGGCAAGAAGTCAGCTGAGCAATAATGAAAGGATTGTTACTTTATTCAATTAGAGCCCCATTAATGGTTCTTTAAGTCATAGTGACTTGATAAGAAGGTGCAAAGAGAAATAACTCAGAGTAACAAAGGTCCTCTCATGGATAATAGTTGTAAATTGTAGACAAATAGATATGGACACATTATCCCTACTTCCAGGTCACTTGGTCACGAGTTTGCACTGCATATTTACATAATCTATGCCATATGGCCCACTTTACAAGAATGAAGACAGAGATCTCACTCTTTCTGATCTTTACATGGATTTAGTAATTTCTGTAAATCACTTAGTGTTTTGGAAATTACCTCCCACCTCCCACTCCCTGAGCCATCCTCCACCCTTCTTCTGTCTCTCTCATTTTCTCTATGTGTAGACTATAACACCATGCTGTGGAGGAGGTGGGTGCACGGTGGGGATGCAAACGAAGTCAAACTACAGCACCTCCTCTCTATTAAGTATATATAATACATGACACATGGCTCTTATCCTTAAGAAAGTCACATTCTAGTTGAGGAAAAAGAGTAATAAAAGCAACAAAGCTGAAGAGCTCCACAAGATAGTACAGTGCCTCAGTCCTTAGGCAACTTTGATGTTTATGTTTTTTCTCATTCAACTTCAGCTTCCTTGTTCTTCCTTACAATCAATTCTTTACAAAAGCAGTCACATTCGGAGGTTCTGGGGGTTAGGACTTGGACACGGGAATTTTGTGTGGACACAATTCATCCCATAGCAAATATCATCAACCCACTCTTTGGAGAAGGAGGGCAGGAAGCTCAGGCCAGTGCTGGGAATTTTCCTGGGCTCTTTTTGACACTGAGTAGATACAAATGAAGTCAAGATCACTCAGAGTCTTTCAGTGAGGCAGGACGGATGGAGGAGAATGACTAGGCATTGTGAACAGCAGTGGAGCTTCCGAGAAACTGGCTGGAGAAAAGTAAAGGAGAAAAACCACGTCCATACTAGAAGTTCTGTGTCACAAAGATTTCATTGAAAAATCACCCATGGCCTGGAGCCACCCATTACTGCTTCCCTCATAAATATCTGGTCCAAGAATCAAATATGAGAAATAGTTGGAAGGAAACCAGCATGAAATCTTTATAGAGATACCATAAGACAGTAAAAATTAGAAAAAGCACAAGAGAAACAAATGACAGATTAAAAAAAATCACTAGAGGACAACCTAGAGAAGAAATGGGACAGAAATGACGAGTCAAAGAGGATTAGAGAGAATGTGACAAGAAATCTGAATGCACTTTGCTGGTATCTCTGAATAAAAGAATGAAATAAAAGAAGAGAAAACCTTTGAACAATACAATTGAAGAAAATTTTCCAGAAAAAGAGAAGGCTTGAATCTACAGAATGAAGGTAACAAACATGTCCCAGGAGAAATTAACAGAGAATAATTGCAATTGAGAAATAACTTTGTAAAATTACCAAATTCTAAGGAGAAAAGTATTTGCCTAAGCAGATATGTAAACTTCAAGTCATCTATAAGGCAATAAAGTTACTTTGGTCTTATAGTTACTTATAGTTATCAGGAATAAAGGAAATTGGAGCCTATGAAGTTCTCAAAAAAATTGTAAGCCAAAGAGTTTAGACCAAACAAGCAAATGTCTATACAGGCAGCAGATAAGCATTTTTTTAACATGTAGGAAATCAATGAATATAGTTTGCCTAGTCTTTGATGAAATCATGATGATAAAATTGTGCAAATAATACATTTAATAAAGACAGACAGTGAGCATTGAATCCCAATTAAATGTAAGAAAAGCCTAAAATAAATGTGAGAATTATAATTTCAAAACAGAAAGTAAAAATTATAAGCCCTGACAATGTAAAAGTTACCTATGTTTAAAAGGCTGAGGTTGGGAAGAGGGAAGAGGAGAAAAGTTGGGAGACTGTGCAAGGATGTGGATTTACAAAGCTGAGGGTCAAAAGATATAATTTAAAACTCACAAATCAGGTAATGTAAGTATTAGTATACTTAAATAGCATAAAGAAAAACATCAAAGAAATAGTATACTCTAAATTGAGAGGAGAAGAAAAATATGTTAAATTCTTGCTTACAGTAGAAAAGCTAGAGAGAAAAGAAGATTTAGATATTATACAAAATTCTAGTTGTAAGTGTAACCGTGAGAACAAAAATGCATCTAAATTAACAGAAGAAATTCAAAGAAAGGAAAAAACGTACATTAGAATATGTATGTATCAGAGAACATAGCCTGTGATGATAGAACTAATTTCAAACATGTGTGTTGCATCAATAAATGTAGATAAATATAGATGGACCAAACATCCTTTTAAACCAAAGGACTCACCAACTGGACCAAGAGGCAAAATTCAACATATGCTGTGTACATACAAGAGATAGCAGGTCCTTCTGATGGCTTTATGAGGGGTGTATTTGAAAGAGCTAAGTCTGGAAATGGGGAGACCAGTCAAAAAGCTACCACAGTTTTTCACAGGAGATATAATGCAGTCCTGATCTGAGACAGAGAGTGGGTTTGAGGAATCAGGACAACCTAAAAGCAGAAGAATTTTTCATTGACTGTGTGTGGGATTGAAAGAGAGGAAGGGTGTCTCCTAGGTTTCTCATGACATCACCATCAACTGGAACAGGTAATATTGGAGGGATAAGGGTTTTGAGAGAAAGATGTTCCATTTATCTTGCATCTCTTGAGTTGGATAGGACTATGGGCTACCTAAGTCCATCTGCTGGGCACGTAGTAGCTACATTAATCTAAATCTCAGTGGACAAGTCTAGGAGAAGGATACTAATTTCGAGCTTTTCCCAGTAGAAGGAGTAAAAGAAAGTTCATGTGTAGTCTGTGAACTACATGTTAAAGACAAAAATGAAAGTTAGGACTGTTCCTGGAGTTCAGCCTAGAAGGAGGACAGTGTTATAATGGAGATGGCAAATGGGAGGGAAAGGAAATTCCATTCTTCTTCCTCATATAGAAGAATTGAGTTTCTTCGATTGGTTGCCATATTTTGGGACACATTGATTCTTTTTTCATATGCTAGTAAATTAAGGATTTTCTAATGCTCATGATAATCTAATTCTCACAGCAAGATCTTTCTATTACTTTATAGCAGAAAATCTGCCAACCACAGCACTTCAAATTACTGCAATAACTATTGTAAATACATGGAAACTACTTGTGTCCTACTGCATGGGTTTATTTAATGTTAATAGCCCAATTTCTCTAATTTATTCCCTGTCAGATTTATATTTTGAAATGATATTGTCATGGTTCTTAACACTGAAGCCATTGTAGTGCCTATTAATGATACAATTGGGTTAAGTCAGATATATCCTCAACATATTCTGACTGAACTTCTCACTTTTCCTATTATTTATGACCAAAAAAAATCCATTGCATTACAGGAATGAGTCTCCATAAGGAACATTCCACACAAGTAATTTAACATTTCAAGTTGTTAAAATCACTTTGCTTTTGGCTTCATAACTTAAAATGATACCCAAAGCACTGTGTAATTATGTAGGAATGCACGACTTGTCAAATATCATAGATTTTTAAACTCCCAATAATTGAAATGAAGCACATTCCTTGGAAGTCTTTGCCAAAAGGAGGTTCCTTATTGAGAGGTGACACTTAAAGAAATACCTCATTTGTTTTTCTCTGTGAGGCAGAAGATGAGAATAGTAAAATAGTGATGGCGGGGTGGGGGTGGGGAAAGAGTAACTGGACCTGTACACAGAAAGGCAGATAAGAAGAAGAGAAGACACTTATTTGACTTCGTGTTCATACTTAAGTACTTTCAGGAGTACAGAAAAATTTGAAGACACAGACCTGGAGGACCCTCTACCTTCTGGCTGCACTGGGACCAGGGTGGGGATGGGGATGGCAGGAGACAAAAAGAAAAGACAAAATCCTGGAGGGAGATCACAGCCAAGCCGATGATAAACGTTAGGAAACTGAAACAAAGAGTTTAACTCCTTGCTCAAAGGGCAGGAATTGAAGGCATGTTTACAGTGAAGTGGGATAATGCAAGAAAAGTGAATTCTGAGTGACCTGTGGAAACTTTGAAGAGATCCATCTCCTTGTCTTCCTTTTTCCTTATTGCCTTTCCGCCTAAACTTCCAACTCACTGCAATCACAGTCGTCCCTCCCTTTCTCTTTCTCTCTCCCCTCACCCTCTCCCCGCTCCCTCTACCCTTATCTCTCCAGTTTGTCTCTGGCCTCCACAGTCAACCCGTATCCCTTCTAATATATCACTTTCCTCTTCCCTTCTTATAGTTAGCCTCTCTTTCCCAAACATCCTGAAAATTTTCAGAGAAAGCCCTAAAAAATAAAAACTCCAAAAATAGCCAAATATCTTTGATGTGTTTAAGTTTCCTTCATCTTGTTAGACTTTGGGAGGGAAAAAGAGCACCCATTATATGTGGTGGCTTCATCTTTTAAGTGTCTACTAGAAGTCACAATATTAGAGCCAAAAGAGCCATATTTTAAACTTTTATCCATGTACAATATTAGTTCCATGAGAAGTCAATACTTGGTAAGTTCATAAGATGCTGATTTTTTGAGGGGATGGCCTGGTATTTGTCAAACGATTTGTGTTTCTACCCTGTACTTATCAGTGATTCATTGATGCTTAAAGAGCTTTACGAAAAAAAAAATGATAAGCCAGCACAATTTTTTTTTAGTGAATTAGACTTTACAGCAAGAAAATGTTGTCTCAAAATACCAATATGTGCAAAAAATTAGAAGCATTTGTCTATTTGCATGTAATACTAATGGCATTTTCTGTAATTGCTCCTTTAAATACAAGTAGCTTATGTTTGTGCCTGGAGTAAAGGAGAGAGAATTGATGTGACAATCTCTAGGGCAGAGTTGTAGTCTAGGTGCTGCCACTAACCAGTTTTGTGCCTTTTGTCATGCCACTCAAAATCCTTGGGCTTCAGCCTTCTCATTTGCTAAAAATTGAGTGTTCTGTAATTACAATGCCCCTTTTAGCTCTACACCACCATGTTTCTTTATAAAAGATACTTTAAAAGTGAGCATCATGCTCATTTCCTTCTTAAAGTTCAGTATGCTTTTAAAAGAAAATGACCCCATAAAATGTCAGGGCACTTTGAAGATGAACACCATCTTGGAATTTAAATATGTTCTATGTCTAAATTATTTAGATACACTCTAAATCTAGGAAGTGCATTTTTTTTCATCTAGAAGTACCTATCCGGAGAGTAGAAATGATATCCCATATTGTTGTCTGAATACTATATATTGTGACTATATTTTCTAGAACAAATACAAAAATTATATCTTTGTATGGTTTGAAGACGAGATATCTGAAAAAAGATGTGAATTTACAAAATGTATTATGAAATTTAACTTCAAAGTAGCTGAACCAAAAGAGAGTAAAGCTATTGGCCATTGAATACAGTCTTATTTAGGGCACGTTCTGTGACAGCTGGTGGATTAGGTGCTAGAGGGTGTAGAGAAGAATGCAACGGTTCCACAATCTAGCCAAGGAGACTGAGATGCAGTGGTAATTGATGTGCCATCAGATACACAGATTCAAGGGTGGCACAGAGTGTGGACTTGACATACTGGGCTGAGCTACTTCATAAGGTGATGTCTCAGTTCAGTTAGAAATGATGACAAAGTGTATTATAGGCAGGGCCAGAGA
The DNA here is from genome assembly GCF_037783145.1 of Equus przewalskii. NCBI lineage: Eukaryota > Metazoa > Chordata > Mammalia > Perissodactyla > Equidae > Equus > Equus przewalskii. The sequence goes on along the minus strand of NC_091858.1, from coordinate 17,315,225 downwards.
AAAGGTCATGGAAGGCAGATGAAAAAGCATGAGCAAAGGCCCAGATGTGAAAGCAGTATCATGAGTTTGGAGAAGCATAAGGTTTCATATGGCTGGAGAATAAAGGCAGAGAAAGTTTTGCGTGGAGGAAAGGAGGGAAGGGAGCAGGCAAGGAGCACAAGACTGATACCTTGTATGCTTCATTAAGGAATTTAGGATTTACCCTGATTGCATTGAAAAGTGAAAAAAGAATTTTATGAATGGAGCGCCTTTTAGAAATATTATTTTAAAATAGTAAAGAGAGTAATCTGGTGGAGCGGAGGCAAGAGACAGGGACACCAGTCAGGAGGCCACAGTAAAAGTCTATTTGAAAGATACTGAGCTATGACTTGTGTATTGGGGTTCTCCAGAGAAACAGACCAATATAAAGAAGACGTTAAGGCATGAATCATTGGATTGTCGGGACTGGCAAATCTCAAATTTATAGATCAAGCTAGCAAGTTGGAAATTCAGGTAAGAGTTGACGTTGGAGCCTTGTGTCTGAAATCCACAGAGTGGACCAGGGAGGCTGGAAATTCAGGCAGGATTTCTAAGTTGCAGTCTTGAGGCCTGATTTCTTCTTCTTCAGGACACCTTAGTCTTTGTTCTTAAGGCCTTCAACTGATTGAATGAGACCCACTCACATTATGGAGGGTAATCTGCATTACTCAAAGGCTACTGATTTAAATCTTAATCACGACTAAAAATCTAAACTGGTGTTTGATCAAACTTGGCACCATAACCTAGCCAAGCTGGCACATAATTAACCACCACAACTTGTCATTTTCATTAAACTTCTGTATTAATTTATTGAGAATGATTATTCAGGATTTGCAGATGGTGTGATTCATTTTCTCTACCTTTCTCCTTCATATTAATTCAGAAAACAAAATTAGGATAGCACCAGAAAATGTGAAATGAAATTATAGGCAGGCAATATTTTCACAGGCTATGATCAGCAGTCATGAAGCTATTCTGATTATGAAAACAGTGAAAAAGGTCACTTCTTGGAATGAAAAACAACAACAAAGATGCCACAATGATACAGCATACTTGCAGTCACCTTCCTCTGCTGCCATCCAGCTCACTAGCGCTGGCCTTTAGTATCTGTGATCTCTACATCATGCGCGTGCTGGGAGGGGCTCTAATCACTTTATAGGAAACTGAGCTTGTCTGCCCTTAAAATGAGTATTCACTAGAGCAACTCTTAACCCAATGCATGTAATTCTTTCAAGGCTCAGAAAATCACTGCCAAAATCAGAAAAACCACAGCTCTGTGCACAGTCTTTGCAGGCCTAGGTGTGAGGTTATTTTCGAACCCTTGAAAGCACATTGTTCTAAGAGCTATATGTGGCTCTCTAGAAATGAGATTTTCATTTGGGGGCAAAATATGTGTTAGTTTGAACTGAAAGATGATCATTTAAACAGATTAAATGATTTTAGTAAGATTATTAAGCATATGAAATGTATTGTAAAGCCTCTTCAGTTTTCCCTTTGGAGTTCTGTGTGTTTTTCTCCAGATCTCCCCGCTATGATCCCTCCCTTAATCTTGACCTTCCTGGATACATCCCCATCCCAAACTGCTGGCCTCCATCCCAAATTTAATGTCCCATAGCCAATTTCTGCACGACTTAGCTAAAAAGGCAACAAAATTAATATGTGACTACAGGTTATGGAGTAGGTCAGGACCAGGTGTGTGTGTAAGCCTTTTAAACTGCTGTCTTTGCAGAGAAAATGCTTTAACCAATGGGGTGAAATTAATGGGAAGAATTTGGAGTTTCAAAGAAATCCGATGGGAGGGTGGGTTTTTTGTTGTTGCCGTTATTTTTGGTATTCTTCAAGCCACACAATGGATATATAAATAATTTCCACTATAAACTTCAATTTCTTTAAGGTTCAGCCCCATCTTGATGAGATGTGAGTTTCACCTAGATGAATTTCATATATAAAGGCATTCTTCCTAGATGGCCGGGCTCTAGACTTATTCTGAATTCCCTTCCAATAACTGGGGATGAGACGTGTACCACTGCGAACTGCCTAGAAAATAAAATTCAGGTAGATGGGGAGAGCATCTCACCTGACATGCAATCAGTTGCTGAGAAATGGAGAATAGAATTTCAATGGGTTACCAACACTGAGGAGAAAGAAGCAGACTTCACATGCTGGAGTTTGTGGCAAGGGACTGGAGATCTGTGGCGACAGATACAAGCTGATCCTTAGTCAGTGAGAGCAGTCCTAAGCAATTTCCTGAGAAGCCGTTGCCTCTGACTATTATAGGCCACCACTCTGTGCCCTGTGGGGGGCCCGGATGAGGTTTGCAGTCGACAGTGGGCTCACCTCTATTTCATTCACTCTACCTTCGTCATATTCACTTTTTAAAGCATCTTCCTAAGCTCCTACCCTGGGAAGAGTCAATCAGATCAGACAAACTACCCATCCAAATATGCCACCCTTGGAAAAGCACCAAAGCTAGTCTTTGTTTTGGCTTTGAGACTGGGGCTCAAACACAAATTACACTGTTACATTTTAGAAGTCATGTATGTATTGTGAATATTTGATTGCTGATTTTCCTGAATTCAAAGAAATTTCATGAATAGGTAAAATGAGAATAGTTGAAACGCTCTCTCTGACAGCTATAAAGTATATTTATATCATCTTATTTGATCCGTATACCCCTGTGAAGTAGAAGTGTTTTGATTCAATAATACATAAAATCTTAAGTGTCAGGGGCTGGCCTGCTGTCACAGTGGTTAAGTGTGCATGTTCCACTTCGGTGACCCAGGGTTCACCGGTTCGGATCCCGGGTGTGGACGTGGCACTGCTTGGCAAGCCATGCTGTGGTAGGTGTCTCACATATAAAGTAGAGGAAGATGGGCATGGATGTTAGCTCAGGGCCAGTCTTCCTCAAAGAAAAAAAAAACTTAAGCATCTTGCTTAAGATACATGGATAATAAACAGTAAAGTTGGGAGAAATTAATCCAATCTTATTCCTTTCATCATATCTCATTCAGCTTTAAGGATTTCTCAAAGAAATTTAGCTACCCTTCAAAAGAATTTATGGAATTATATGCTAATTCTTCAGATTAAACAAATAGGAAAACCCTTTCTAAGAAACCTAATATGCTCATCCTTCATTTTATCCTGGCTCATTTTACCAAGTTGCCTCTATAAGGATATAAAATTATAAAATATAAAGTTCATTGCTAAAGACTATAAATTAAAGAGGGATCTTTACTTAAGTGAATGATTACTACTTTAAAACTCAAGTTTTTCTAAAGAATAGTTCTCCTTCTCTCAAAAAAATGAAGAAGCATTCATAGGAAGTGAGAATCTTCTTAGATATTTCCTGGGATGGAAGTTAGCAATTATTGAGCATCTAAAATGTACATATTATCTCAGTTCTACTAACAGAGATGCATTATTATCTCCTCATTTTATTGAGCACTTTTCTAACTTGTCTAAGGACGCTTGGTTGAGTGAAAGATTGAGGATGGAAACCTCAGTGGTTTGACAGCAAAGTGTATACTTTTTCAGCTACATTCTACTGGACTGGTCTCTAAAACCATGAAGAATGAAAAGGCTAATACACTCATTCAGCTAGAAGACTACATCGTGTTTGCATTTCCAAGGAGTTAAAAGAAGTTAACGATAAAGCTTGTAAAATATTAAATCTAAATATCACACTGAGCCTTGAATTACTCTTTAAGTAACATCCCTGTGCTGTAAAAATCCATTTGCAATAAATTTTCATATGCAAGCTAAAGGATTTCAGAGTCTTTCCGGAAAGCCCATGGGCCCTATGCAATTTGTACTCCTTACATTCTTTCCTCTGAGTGCTTAGAAATTCATTGTTAGAGGGGTTTAGTCTATTACCTTAAACTCAAGTCCCAGTCAATTACTACATGTTCATTTTCATTTTATGTGTATAAATGTCTTACTGTTAAAAAAAAGGCTGTACATACTGAAAGTGTCAGCTGCATATTATCCATAGCAGAACAATGAAAACCTGTAGATATAGAAAGATTTTTCCAGCTGTCCTTGTATACAGGAAGGCCTTTGGAGAAGACGATCCTTAAAATTGAGCTCTCATGATAATATGCAAATGGATCTAGTGTTTATAATTTCCTGCATTCAATTATTTATGTATTGCAGTCCTCCCCAGATTGTAATTATGGTGATCTGAGGAATACTTTGAAGCTTGCTGAGAGTAGCTAATATAATCATCAAAATTTTAAGTGTCTTTTTTTCGGCTAGTTAGTGTAGAAATGACATGTAGCAGAGGAAGGAAATACTGCACAGGTCACACTGGAAGAATTTGTGTTGGGCATTGATAATTTTGCTCACTGCTGAAAGGTAGAGTCTTAACTATATTCACCTATTTCTTTGCTGTAACTACTTCATCTTTCAGTCTCTTTTGCATGTGTGTATGTGTATATGTGTGTGTGTTGGTGTGTGCACGTGCATACACATGCACACATGTTTAGGCCTAACGAAGAAACACATAAAATGAAACACATATGCACACACACATCTATGGCTAATAATGAATAAAGTACATGTTTTAAAATAGATAAGAAGTAAGAAAAGTGGAAAATTTCAAGATGTTTGTGCGTGGTTTAATACTGGGATAAGTGATCCGGAAAAGGATGTGGGAAAAATGCATTCTCCGGCTTTGCAGATGATATTAAGTTCTTCAGCTTAATGATATGCCAAGATGACCAAAATAAATGACAGATGTAGAGAAGACCATATGTGAAATAAACTAGCATATTCATTCCATGGTGAACAAAAGTAAGGCAATACATTTAGGGAATAATGATCAGAAATGCAGTAATAGGATGTCAGAAGTGAAATTAACAATGGAATCTAGGAAAAGAACTTGCGGATTACTGTTCTCAAACATTATTAGACCAGTATACTACTACGTGGCCTTAACCAGAAAGAACGTGAGAAAAACTGTGAAGGCAAAGTCTAACCCTATATGTGAATTTCTGTGATATTCATAATAACCTAGTAAATAATAAGCAATTCCAGATTTTGAACAATATGCTTTCAAAACTCTGCACTGCCATAAATTATAGGATGAAATCTATATGACTGCGTTTTGGTACTCAGCGTATGGGCTTTGATGATCAAATGAAGAAATACCTTTTCGGAATATTGTGCAGTGGTGCTGCCTATCAGCCAATAATTCAATTTCAGCAGTAGTCCCCTTTTGTCCAATAAGGTTTAACTTTTTTGAATATTAGATTTTATTGTGTTTTGTTCTTTTTGTTTCATAAAAGTGAACGTAAAACAGAAAAGTAAAAGTGCTGACACTACTATTAGAAGCACAGGACCTGTAAACCTAACGCTATAGAGAAAAATTGCATCCAACGAAATCAGCAAATATTTAAACTCAGACTGTGACTTGCTGAGTTTAGTTGGCTTGACTATGTGTGCAATGATGGAGAAATGTCTTTTAAAAAGATGATTTATTAACTTAGGAAAATATCTTAAATGGTATTAATATATCTTTGAAGATTTTAGCGAAGAAGGACTTTCTTCTTATAAATTGTACTCATTGTTTTCAAGTTTTGCATATTAGACTTGCAATATTTGCAAGAACACATTGTATGTACGAGAAGTATGCATATAAAAAGATCATGGATATAAAACTGACGCTACATGTTTACTAGCTATGTGGTTTTTGACAAATCACTTAACTTCTCTGAACGTCAATATTCTCATCTGTAATTTGAGGATGAAAAGGACTATATCGTAGGTTTTCATGGTAATAAATTGAGATAACAAATGTAGAACACTTACCACAGTCCCTGACACTGTTGGGTACTCAGTAAATTGCAGGAATTACTACATGTTCTAACACGAAAGCCTAAATTACTACTACAGGGCCACAGAGTGGACAGACCTGGGGGTAGGTATTGAATTGGAACACTTTTGAGCAGGATGATTACCATAAAGATAAGTCTCTTTAGAATGGGAATTAGAATCCAAGAATAAATATCACAATGATGTTGAATGGTTTGCTCACCACATAATGGTACATTAGAATGAGAGGTTAACTCTGAACTCCTTAGTCCCTTTAGGATAAAATTTAACTTCTCTTATAAAAATTTGAAGGTTCATGTTGAGTTGATCGCTGTTCATATCTCCAGCTGCATCTTTTATGGCAGTGCTTTCATATTCTATGACCTGGACATTCTAAAGTACTTTTATTCACCAAGGTGTGCCATGACCTCTGTGCTTGGTACTTTCTATACCTAGAAAATGATTTTTCCAGTGAATTGGCTATTCTAACTCATCCTTTAGGTCTTGTTTTGGTCATTGTTCTTCTCGCCATCCCCATTTCTATTAGATGTTTCTCTAATTTGCTCCAATAGAAAGGCATGGCATAGGAGGCATGGAGATGCTTTTCAAACTGCAGTGTTTAATTGTTTGTATCTTTCACTAGACTGTGAGCTCTGTGATGAGGGCTTACATTTGCTTTCTTTACCTTGTATGGTGCATGGCCTAGAATGCAGGCCAATAAATATTTACAGATGAAAGAAGGGATGAATGAGATCTGAGGCTGATAGTGGTAAATATAGTATTTTCAAAGAAACTCATATGAAATCATTTTATCAAGCTCAAAAAACTAAAAAGTAGCACAAATGAAGTATAAAATGTTTCAAAAGAAGGTCTGGCAAAGTGAAGGATTGCAATTAGAGGTACTTACGTAAGCATTGCTCCATGCACTAAGGAATAGGACGAAGAGGTCTTCCCAGACATCCCCTACTATGCACTAGATGACCTTGCAAAGTCATTTAACTTCTTTTAGTTATCCTAAGTTTATCTATAGAGTAGGGATAATAAGATTGAATAAGTCAAAAATAATACCTAAGTGCAACAGGTTGAATAATTCCTTGAGGTCTCCTCTAGTTCTAAGACATATGACCCTTTGGATCAATTGTAAAATAAAGACAACTAGATTTTGTGATATAAAAATTTCAGTACGTATATTTAAAAACTAATCATTATGATCGGCCGACCTGGTGGCATATTGGTTAATTTTGCATGCTCCACTCGGTGGCCCAGCGTTTGCTGGTTTGGATCCTGGGCATGGACCTACACACCGTTCATCAAGCCATGCTGTGGTGGCATCCCACATAGAAGAGCTAGAAGGACTTACAACTAGAATATACAACTATGTACTGGCTTTGGGGAGGAAGAAGAATAAAGAGGAAGATAGGCAACAGATGTTAGCTCAGGACCAATTTTCCTCACCAAAAAAAATAAATAATAATCTTTATGAGAACAGTGTATGTGTGTGTGTGTTGTACATATGAGCAGGAGCATATGGTTTTGCAATGAAATAGGATCGTATTTGGAAATAAATGACTGAAAATTATACAAACTTAGAAATTTTAAACAGGTATAATCATTTCAGTTTAAAATTATAGATATTTATATACAATCTACATACACATTTTTAAAAATACAAACTGTTATATATACAACTACTTATTCAGATATAGTTCATGGTTACTTCAGTATTATAAGGAAATTTCATCTTCCTAGTTATTGGTTATTCATATCTTATAAAAATCTCAATGAATACAGATGATTTGTATAAAGATATTACTTTTGAGAGATTATATTTACTTGTCAGCTTAGGCCATTTTTCATATACAGAGAAATCCTCTTGCTTCCCAATGTATGTACATGATAATGTATCGGGCTTGGTGTGAAAAATTTTCTGTGAATAAAAATCTCACAGTGAGAGACTGGGTGGCAGAATCTGAGAGTTATGGAATGGAAATAAGCTGATCTAAAAGCCCAGCGATGCACATTCTCTAAAAAAAGAAAAAGTAATACATTCATTGTACAGGGATTATTTACAAATGGAAGAAGTGGAAGTCATTGAATACATTGGTAGGATATTTTGAGTTGAAGCAAATATGTCAGAATGTACAAAATAGAGCTGAAGAACATCATAAAAGTTGATTATGAAAATCTTAAAAATGTAAGTGAAATATAAATAAATCTGAAGAGAAAAATCCAAATATAAAGCTTAGTCAAGGAATGCACTATTTTCACAGAAAAAAATTATTATGGTTAGACTGTTAGAACAGTTACCATAATATACCACAGAAGGGAAATTGAGAGCCTGAAAATAACCCCAAATACCATGTGATAAGTGATACCATAGAAATAATTGCAGTAAGCATAGAGTCCTAAATGAGGCCTCCTGGGTCAGGGGAAGGAAACTTACCAGGAATGAATGTTTGAATCTTGCCTTGAAAATGAGGAAGGAATACCAAAGTGAATGTGTGTAAGGAAGGAGGTAGAGGAAAATGGAATTTTAATAGAGCCCAGAGAAATAACAAGGCAAAGAGGAATGGGTAACACTTAGAGCAAGTAGTTCCGTATGATTGGTGTATACATGGATATAGGAGGGCAAGAGGTGAGACCAAGGGAAGATGATCAAGGTTCAGATTTCGAAGGGCTGACGTGATCAGACTTGTGCATTGGAAAGTTCTCTTTGCTGGTGTTGTGTGGAATTAATTTAGGAAATTTAAGCTTGAAAATATGGAGACAGTGAAGTCTTTTGAAATAGTAGAGGGAAAGAATAAGGATAGTATAAACAGAGACTGAAGTCGAGTGGACACAGGGATGAAAATGAGCACAAAGGAACAAATAGGATATGATTATACAATATATGTGCAGGATAGGAGCAGGAAAAAATGAGAATAGCTAAGTTTTGGGGGTAAGTCACAGAGAATGATGGTGTCGTTCATAGAGATATGGAAATGCTAGAAGCCTAAGGTGATAAGTGATGGAAAATTCTCCTTTGGATATTTGTGATTTTGTTCTTTTGAAACATATAGACAGGTATATCCAGTAAGCATTTCAATACATGAGTTTGGAGCACAGAAGTATACTATGGGTGATGCCATGGCCACAAATGAAATCACGCAGGAATAAAATGCAGAAAGAGAAAAGAATTTCCAGAGTCGGAAATTTTGGAGAACACTGACATTTGAAAAGTATGTAGAGGGAAGACGTATGACAGAGACTCAAAGGGTGTCCTCAAATAAAGAAAATTGGAATCCTAGTTGAAGACCTAGATTATTATATGAGGACCAGAATAAAATAGTAGAATAATGGAATAAAATAATTTCAAGGGATCAAATATTTCTTCTAATATATAGAGAAGTGCAAACCTTGAATCAAGGCAACTCTCACCTATAAGCCTTAGGAAGGAAACAAAATAAGAGAGATGAAGCAGTGAAATTCTTCCTAGAAAGAAACCACAGAAAGTTAAATTTAAGTAATACTAATGAATCAATTTCAAGTAGAAATGTCATGACCTCACTTAAGTCTTGTTCCAGATGTCTTTCAAAAAACGACAGTAACAATCACTAACTCAGACTGGTTCACTGGGCTTCTATGAAGCACTGTGTGTGTAAAAACAATTCAAATCTTAAATTTAAAAAGCAATATCTAAAGCAATATCCAAAGTCACTTCAAAATAATGAAGACGATACAGCAGTGGCAAAAGTTGAAGTGCATTGAAGGGATCTGCACTTTAAAAGAGATCCTAAAAGATCATTGATGGTCATGAAGGAATAAAATGGGCTACTTTTTCCTTGCAATAAAACTTAAATTATTGCCAAATGATTGGTCAGTAGAGTTCTGAATTATTTTGTCAAACTTAACATTGTTGCTTTTTTCTAATGTGACTTTCCCCACATGTAATAAATTATTATGTAAGCCACTGTTTAAAAGCTAGGCAAAAATCATCCCAGTAGAAGAGGGATAATATAAGCAATCAAATAACCAATCCCATTCTGGAATGGGGACTAGTATTGCATAATAAATCTGCCAATGTTACCTGACACATTGCCTCTTTTTTTTTTTTGAGGAAGATTAGCCCTGAGCTAACTACTGCCAATCCTCCTCTTTTTGCTGAGGAAGACTGGCCCTGAGCTAACATCCATGCCCATCTTCCTCTTCTTTATACGTGGGACGCCTACCACAGCATGGCTTTTGCCAAGCGGTGCCATGTCCCTGCCCAGGATCCGAACCAGCGAACCTGGGGCTGCCGAGAAGCAGAATGTGTGAACTTAACCACTGCGCCACCAGGCTGGCCCCATATCGCCATTTTGATTGTTTATATATTACAGTAATTTTCACTGGACTCTGTTTTTCTCTTAAGAAGTTCCAGAGGAAATGAACCTTGCCAAATTAGTGGGAAATCATACATAGAACAATGGAACTACATTAATATTGGGCCAGAGAGAAGTTGACTTATGATTTTATTCTCTAAAGAAAGGATTTTTCTAGATGACTTGAAGAGCTATATGAGGAAGAGATTAAATGGCTTCAAATCATCTTCAAGTGCATTGAAATTGCCATTCGAAACAATTGATATTCTTCCTAGCATGCTCATGAGGACTCCTTGTAGACAGCACTTTGTTAGCTCAGATCTATTCATTGAGTACTCTTGAAAAAAATTAGAACTGCATGTCTTTGAATACATTTCCTGGTTCTGTACTTTTACTAACTCAAATTGGTCAAATCAATTAATCACATGTAGTGACACTTTCCTATAAACGAGACTGTAAAAATAACATTAAAAATCCCTCCAGAAAATTAAATGGTATCAACTTGTAATATTCCTGAATAAAGTAAGTAACATAGTTTTCAATTTTCTCAAAATAACTGCTTTACCTGATGCTTCTTTCTTAAAATCATATGGAAGTGTTAGGTTTAAAATGTTATATTTTGAAATCAAAGTGTTAAATTTCAAACTAAGTTTATTATCAGTTAATGGATTGATTTTCCCTAAGCAAAATATGTGTGTGTGTATAATAGGTATAGATCTATTCAAATGCCTACTGGGCCATCCTAAAACTCACTATAACTACATAGAAATGGTAAAATGAGAGTGGTGGGCCTCTTTTTCTAGAAACATAGAATCTGAAAACTTGGTTTAGTCAATAGTTTTTTTTTATGTCTTCAGTTTGAATTTTAGAAAGTATATGACATTGTTTTTACAAAAGTGATTTTATTTTCAGGTTTTATTTATAAATTAAGTCCCATATGGTTTGCATCATTCCTTCGATAAGGTACTCATTTTATTTTTTACTTTTGTTGTTATAAGTTTACTTTTTCATTAAATGTCGTAAAAGCTTAATATTTTTTAAAGATGAAAGTGGTTCTTATAAAGTAGTGAAAGTAGATCACGTGTGGAAAGCAAGGCTATAGAAGGTTTAAGGATAGATAGCAGCAAGAATTTCTTTAAAGTTTTCACTTTCTCAGTTAAAGTAGAACAGAGTTTCCGATTGGTACAGCAGAATATCTCCTATTGGCTTGATCCTTTCACAGACAATAAACTCAGACAAAATATGAGAAACAACTGCCTAAGCATGGGAGAGCCACAGAAAACAGGCAGATCCTGGACAGGAGTTGACCCTTGGAAGAAGAGAATAGCATTGAGTGGAATTTCCATTTTAATGACTTTTAGCCTGAGCACCTTGTAAGATGCTTAATATTTGGGTACAATATCCAGCTTTTGCTGACTTGAAGAACTAAAGGACAAAGAGTGGGTCAATCATAGCCACTAGAAATGGGTGGGGGAAATTCCGGAACGGAAAGATCAAGAAAATCGGGGAGGGACCCCATGTTCTGTGTGTAAACTCTACTGAAGTCTCTGGCTGGTCCCTGAACCTCACGTACAAACTTACATGGTGGAGGATCTAAGCAATCCAGCTCAGGTTAAAACCTAAGCTGAGATTTGAACTCCCACCTTGCTGGGGATACAGATTTTTTGGTTTGAGTTTAGCTATATGAAGTGCCCACTAAAGCAACAATAGCAAAAACAATGTAATAGTCTGCTCTTCAGGGAGATATAAGAACCCGGAATCTCTACAATGTATGGTCCCAAAGTCAAGGATACAAACCAGCTCTTTGTCCCACAGGCAGACATGACCTCATCCCTCAACGTTGCCTGCTGCAGACTTAGCCCTGAGAAAGGTTTGGGTAAAGAGCAGTCAAGGCCTTGAATTCTTGGCATACTGTACAAGAACTCTTGTTCAGGGACTCGCAGCACCACGGCAAATTGCTTCCCTCAACACCCATTTTTCTATTCCCCTGTGTGCAACTGGTCTGAGAGGAAAGACGAAAAAATTCTTAGACTAAACACTTTAGAAAGAATGAGAATGCTAAGCAAGAGTTCCTGGGCTGTATGAGAGGGAGGCAGATCTTAACTATTCGTAGCATACTAACTCGATTACCAGGTAATATTTTCCTAATCACCTACTTTTACTAGTGACTATGTTCAGAGAACCAATATAAACAAATAAATACATAAACACATTTTTAAGTGTGTCATTAATTTAGGAAAATTGCATTTTAAATATTTGAAACCTAATTGTATATTTTTCAATTGGGTTGATTTCTTGTTTCTGTAACTCGAAAATATTGAACTAGTTGGTGATTACTTTCTAAATTTAATCCACCTCCAGGTTCTAATGCAATTTAGAACAAAGCTCTACACTTGGATATACCCTTTTATGGAGGGTCTGAAAGAAACTATTGCTTAATAATTGGTGTAAATAATCTGGTAATTGTTTTGCTTTGAAAACTTATCACTAAAAAATAAATGTATTTTAATAGATACAGCAACTCTTTTAGCAAATGTTAACTTGGGTTCATCTGCTTTATGGAAGATAAGATGCAGTATATGAACTTTGACTAGTACCCATGCAAGATATATAAGAAATTGATAGTTACTATTTTTGTTTTTGAGTAAATATAATTACTTAAGGCTATGCAAATATTTATTTTTATTTTGTAATTTTTAGTCATGAATTATTTATTTAAAAACTATAATTATAGACAATTTTCATGGAAAAACACTTTATCACCATGCTTTAACTAGGAGATATAAAATAACAACTTTAGAAATTTGAATTTGGCTGATGGTACTTCCAGAATTAGTGAGAAACTAATATTTCAATGAAATAATTAAATGCAGAAAACTTTAAAATATGTGATCCACAGAGATATTTAAAATGAATCATTAGTTAAAAAAAAGTTTTGACCTAATCAATTTCTTCCAGAAACAAATCTGTTTTTAATTATCTGTTATTTCACTTTTCCACTTCCAAATACAATTTTCATCTGTGTACAATGAACATAGGCAACTTATATGTGAGTATACTAAGAATGCTTTGACTGTTTTTGAGTTTCAGTAGTGAAAATAAAATGTAACACATCTTGTAATCTTCATGGTGAACTTTTGACTCAGATTTCTTTAAGAGAAGAAGTAGGATCCAGAAAGCATAATCCAACATCAGATATGTTGGCAGGAAGTCCTGTGATCACCTCTGTCACGGGCTCAGTCAACACTTTGGACTGAAGTAGGCAGCTGGAAATATGTGTGAGGAAAATCTCCAGGGAAAACCAAATGAAATTAATAGATTATCTGATAAATTCGACCATTTTGTATTCAAAAGTGTTTGAGAAGTCTCCTGAAATGTTAGCAAAATTAATGTTAGATACATAGATAATGAAGAAAAAATTTAAAATTTGTGGTAGAATTTATTATTGTACACAAATATTTACTTGGCATTCTCCTTCTGGAGAGAGGTGTATGTATTATGTTTGGTTTGCTTTAACCAGCAGAATACAGTGACACACACCACATCACAGCAGAAACTTTAAATGAAAGAATGTTATTCAGCTCAACTTCTCATTTCTTAAGTTAGAGATAAGGTCTTTAAAGAGGTGATTACGTCACAATGAGGCCTAAGGATGGGACCCTGATCTAACATGACTGGTGTCTGTATAAGAAGAGAAAGAGACACCAGGTACACGTGCACACAGAGCAAAGGCCATGTGAGGACACAACAAGAAGGCAGCCGTCTGCAAGCCAAGGAGAGGCCTCAGGAGAAACCAACTCTGCTCTCACCTTGATCTTGGACTTCCAGCCTCCCGAACTGTGAGAAAATAAAATTCTGTTGTGTAAGCCACCCAGTCTGTGGCATTTTGTTATGGAAGCCTTGGCAAACTAATGCACAGTGTAACTTAGCAAAAACTAAAAATGTTAAGGAAAAGAGGAAATGTAATCATGGTCATGCACTACTTGGCTACCATTGAAAACACTTACATGGTCATTGTAATGAAACACTGACAGCCAAAAATACACAGATATTTTCACCAAAATGAATAACATGTTATAAATACATTAGGAAGATGACGGAAAGGAAATGAGAGCTAAATTCTCATCATCACAAGAGTAAGTCAAAAGTAATCTTGGAGATAATGCCTATAATAGATAAATTTAAATAAACATTTAATTATATGTATATATTTGTCTATATATGTGTGTCCTGCTAACTTGCCAGCAACTTGATTCTTCTGCCTAATTGTTAGTTAGTTATTCAAAATCATAATTGATATAAAATTATAATTAGAACAACCTAGTGCATTCATTTCATCATATTTATGAATATATATATGTGTGTGTGTGTCCTGCTCACTCACTAGCAACTTGATTCTTGGTTCTAACTCTTAGCTAGTTCCTGAGAAATGTAAACAGAATGATTTAGTGTAAGTTAATGTGCCCAGCGCTATGTTTGTTGCTTTACATGCATATCTAACTCACATGATCCTTCAAGCTAAATATAATCTCCATTTTGTCCACAATCAAATATTAAGTTATTAAGTGACTTGCCTATAATGGAGGATTGATTAAAAAAAGTACTTCCAAAGTCGAAGTTTTTGCTCGCTAGAACATACTAGTTATTATCAGAGAGAAACTGACAAAGATTTATTATAAATCATAAAGCAAATTATTAACTCACCAAAGTAAAAAATATACATTATTATTTTTTTTTTATGTACCAGAAAACTGAAGCTTGCTTAAGGTCAGATAGAAAGTAAGAGAGTAATAGCCAGAAGTGTGTAAAGTCAAAGCTTTTGTCCTTCCTATTATGTCATGTTGTCTACTTCAATGAAAGATTTACCAGATAGAAGAGAGTTAAGATTTAGATGTTCATGCAGGCCTTGGTGATGTTAGAACAGAAAATAAATATTCAGCGATAGTCTTTGAAAATGAAGAGGTGTAGTAGCTGTTATAAACAAGATTAATCTGGCAAACAGAATAGAAGGAAGCCTGCTAAAATAACCCAAGTAGAAAATTACAAAGCTCTTAACTAAGGTGATAATGGCTCAGCCGTGACTTTTTGTATGCCTACTATGCGTAAATACAGTGATAAAAGCTCTGGACTAGAAAGGACTGAAAAATAAAGGCATCCTTTATGTCACTGTCTCCCAGGCAGCCACCAGGGCCTTCAATATCCTTAACAGTGGGTGGGTATGTTGAATGATAAGGATGATAGTGGGCTAGTGACCTGCAAGGAATACTTCGCTGAATTTTGTTTGAATGTTCAGATGTTTATATGCATTTACTTTGGTATTAAGCATTATCAGACTTCCCCAGTGAATAATTTATAAAGTGTTCAACTATTTTAATATCCATTTCCTGACGGTCTCATCTCCATGAACCACTGCCACGATCAAATGCTAAACCTTGTCATCGCCAGGAACTGAACCATCTCTGAATCAGTCAGAGATCATTAGCTTAAGCAGAAAAGAAATTAATCAAAGGATATTTGGTACCACAAAATCTTTACATAGGCTCAAGAACTAAGACTGGAGGCTTTGCTGTCTGGAACAATGCCTAAATGACCCCCTTAGGACTGCTCCTGTGGAAACACCAGTGCTTCTGCTGCAGCTGCCCAGATGCCGCAGCAGGCTCCACTGGTGCGGATGTGGGATGCTTCCTCTGCCACCACTGCCGCTGGGAGCTTGATGAGTATGTTTTCACATATTCTGAATGGATATTTTTAGAGTACATGCTTCTCCTAACCACCAGCTTCTGAGTCAAACTTTGCCATAGAGTCTGCTTGGTGGATCCTAGATCACAATGCTAAAGAGAGGCTGGGAAAGTGAATTTAGCTTCTCACTTGGAGAAGCACAGACTTAAGATGAGGAGTTTCTCAGATAAAGAGAAGTGATTGTTGTTTTCCAGCAGGCCCCCAAGTCTGAGAGAGACAAACAGAGACAGAGAGAGAGGGGGAAAGAAAGGAAGAGAGGGAAAGGGAAGTCAATATTCTTAAAATCTCTGAAATATTCCTCCCAGCATTCCAGGCATTTCACTGTCCCACAACCAGCTTTCATTCCTCCTGCTCTTTTAATCTAGTTCCCCCTTTCCAGAAGTTCTGCAAGTATATCGAGACCTCCAACCTATTGACCCTACTACTTACTCACTCTGCATTAAGCATTCTTGCTCCTTTCTTATTCGGTTTAGATGCTATGGGTTGGTCATGACAACCACTTCCTTGCAAACATGCTTCACTCCCATGTTGGTGTTTCCCTCTGTCCTACTCAGGAGGCAAAATCCCAATCAGGGGTAAACCCATCCATTGTCCTACACCATAACAGCTGCTGAGCACTTGTGCAGTGCTCAAAAAATCACTCAGTCCTACTGACTCATTCCCCTTTGAATAAATCACCAAGTATTTCAAATAGGCATTCAATACTACCTTGCATTCTATGCTACAATTCAATAAGTTTGCATATTCAGAGGATGCCACACTTCTGGTTTTCTTCCTGTTTCAGGAGCCCCTACTCAGTCTATATCCTGCTCCTCGTCCTTATTTCAACCTCTTGAGATCCTGCTACACAGATTTTAATCTCCTTAGGTCTTCTCCAATTTGGCAGAGAATACCTCAATCCTCTTTGTTAGTCAAGTGGAAAATAGCAGTAAACCTTAAATTCTCTCTTTTTCTCTGTCCTCACATTCCATCTGTCATGAACCGATCCACTTTACTTCATTTTCACTCTCGACCACTGCTGTCTCCTACCTGTCCTTCTATAGTAGCCTCTGTGGTCCTCCTGCTTCTTATCTCGCTCTTCTTACAATTTTTTTCTCTAAGCACAACAACCAGAGTACACTTTTTATAGTGTAAAAAAAGTCATGTCAATCCCTGATGTAAGAGCATTCTCTTTGGACTTGAAATGATCACCCTAACTCACCAAGATGATCTTCAAGTTCAACATGACCTATGGTCCCACCTTTTTCACTCACTATCATATTCCTTTTTTTTCTTATTTTGCTGAGGAAGAATGGCCCTGAGCTAACATCCATGCCCACCCTCCTCTCTTTTATATGTGGGATGCCTACCACAGCATGGCTTGACAACTGGTGCCTAGGTCCGCACCCGGGATCCGAACTGGCGAACCCTGTGCTGCCCCCTTATCATGTTCCTTTTTTTTAAAAAAATTATCACTATCTAAAAATAGCTTGTAAATTGATTAGTGTGTATGTTTAATGCTGGTGTCTTCCTGCTAAAATGTGATAGAAGCATCTACTTTGACCATCTTAACCAGATTAATTACCTACTGCTCTCTATTTTATTTCCTTGTTTTCCTTGTCTTCACAGTCCTGAGGACTCTTTGAGAGTATGTTGTTTATGCACGTACATGTTAGAATTTATCTTGCCACACTAGAGTGTCCCCACCACCTAGAACTGTGCCTGGAACAGATGATGCTCTGAGGTTCTTGAAAGGATGAGTACATTAATGAATAAGTTAACTACATGATAAGGAAGATAAAGGGTATAAATTCGTAATATTTTAGGCCTGAAAAGGACATTTATATTCATTTAGTTGAACATGATTAGCTCTGAGTGAGAAAACTGAGGCCCAGGGAGCAGAGATAATTATTGGAAGAGTTGGGACTAATTACTTAGCTGTCATCTAATTTACATCTCGCCACGCCACATTGTGTCCTTTGTAAGTAAATGAATTCCTTATTTTGGCCTTCATTTTTCTGCATGCCTAGGTCCATTATTCCTTCAATGTTTCTAGTCTCTTCTAGGTGCTTCATAAACTCGTTTCATCAATGAATTAATACAGTAAATAAAGTAAGAATCTATATTGATAAATTATGTGACCTGGTAATATTGGGATTACTTTGGTTCTACTTGGCATGGAAGAATATTTATCTCCGATACATGATACTATTGATATCTTCTCTTTCAGTCATAGAAGAGGGAGATAGAGTTTGTGTGCTTCAAGGACACATATTTTAAATTCATGGTGCCTAATAGGAAGACCAAGTGGGGAGTCTCTGGATAGGAAATTATCGGACTCTCAGGCAACCCTTTTATGCAGATCCTTTTTGCATGTACTTCCTCAACACAGGAGGTGATCATTCTTCAAGGAGGGTTGCTGGCTGCACATGGGGTGAAGCCCCCCTTTGAACATCTGCACTTGCCATATGCTCTTCCCCTGAAAGTGCTGTGCTCCAGCCTAGTGCTGATCGGCCCGCACAGTCCTAATCAGGGCACAGTGTTGCCAAAGCATGTGCACCCAATTAAGGGCATGCCGCCCACCAGTGCTTCATGGCTGTTGGCAACATGACCTCACACACTCAGAGCCTCACGTGCGCAATCTGGCAGAGGGGAGCTTGCTGTATTTCACTGTTTCTACATCCATCCCCTTCACCTTCAGCTTCTCTGTCATAAACCTTCCCTGTCAGAGTGCTGAGCAATAACTTCGAGAGGTGAACTGGGTCCATGACGACTAACAGGTGCTGCATTGCTGATGCGGGCACAATTTGGGGACTTGAAAAAAAAATAAAATTTCTCAGTCCAAGTCACTAGGAAGGTGGATTTAATGAAGTGGAGCGGTATGAATATTGACATTTTAGCTCACATTAAACCTGCATATACACTGAGTACTGAAAAATCTCCTTCAGCCAGGATTTGAATATAACAGACAACTTTATAAATTTGTCTGTTATATTTGAATATAACAGACAACTTTATTTAGGAGAGGAAAAAAATGGGTGGATCAAGACACAATTAGAAAGAAAGAAATGTAGGCATTGCATATCTGGACTTAGACACTGTCGTTTTTAAAGTTTATTCTTTTCATATACATTAAGACAAAGAAAACTAAGAAAAACAGCATCCCTTCATTCTTTCATTCATCCATTTACTCATTAAACGAGCTTATTGTTCATCTTACAATGGACCTGGTGTTGTGTTTGGATAGCAAAATAGAGTTCATGTTTTCAAGTCACAGCAAATAAACTGGGAGGCACAAGGAAAAGATATCTTTTTTTTTTCTAATTAACATTCACAATAGAACAGGAAAACAACGGCACCTTCCTCTCAGATCTGTTCATATTATACTGTGTAAGCAGACAGAAGAACAGTAAGAATTCTGTGCCCACAGCTGAAAGCTCCAAAGAATACTTAGATCTGAGGGTCTGAGTCCTTGTGATTTGTGTTATAAACAGCAATACTTATCTGAGGTGGCGGGCAAGGGGCAAGGTGGGCTGTTTCTCAGGAAAGACATTCTGGACCAAGGCCTTCAGAGAAGAATTGAATTGTCCAGGGATAAAGAACTGCCTAAGTGCATTTTCTAAACAGGTTTGGAAATGAACAGCAGGAGGACATCTTATCACTATGTACCTTCATCCAGTGTTATACTGCTATATTTCACTGAAGTTAAATATTTAGTTTAGTTATTGGAAAAATAAAGGAAGACAGGGATTTAGGTGAAAAGGACAGGTCAAGGGGGACAGGCCTTTCAAGCAGATGGAGCAGCAAAGGCTGGGAGAGGTATTTTCAAGGTATCGGGCTGGGTTTGTGGACAGAAATGCAACTCAAGGACAGTGATCCGTCCTGCTCACAAGCTTTATTGAGCATCACAAGGATGTGATTGAGCTTGGAGAGCTGAGCAAGCACTGCTCCTGACGGTCTCCCTCGTGACACTCATTGGTTGACTGGGGCAGCCAGCAGCCCTTAGCGAGGAAGGAATCCACATGGTCCAAGCAGCCTTGGGCGAAAGGGCTCCCAGACCTTTTAATCCTGCAGGGGCCACACCACTGCCTGGAAATGGCTCAGACTTGCATGTAAACTGGTAATACTGTTACTCATCATGCCATGATCCCAGACCTAGTTTTCACATTTCTTCTGAAATTCTTGTGCAGTCATGCATTATCTCTTCCCACATTGTAAGACCTGGAAATGTTCCATTTATGTACTCTCAGAAGAATGTTTTGGGTTAGGCCTACCAAGCATATGAAAGAGAAGCAAAAAATAATAAAAACAATTAATAATACTAATAACTAACATTTCTTGAGAATTTATATGTTAAACATTATTTTGAGTATAATACTCACATGAAATATATATTATTAGAATATCTATTTTATGGATGTGAAAACTGGAGCACAGAGAGATCAGGAATTTACCCAGGGTGACACAGCAAATCACTGGTAGTGATTGGGCCTAATTGGAGCATGAGTGTGGGTTGTAAGAGTGGGAACCATATTTTGAAGAGTTCTGCATACTCTGCCATAAGGAATGGACTTCTTCCTGCAGCTAATGGGGAACTACTTAGGGACATGAGCAGAGAAGTGACATGGTCATAAAAAAACTAGGCTTGAAGTCTTTGCAAAATTGAGTGTTAGAGAATTTAAATAATTTTGCCAAGATCACACACCTAGGAAATAGCAGAGCTAACATATCTGAGTATCAACATAAGGCCAACATATTAAACCATTTTATCCTATCGCCTCTTTTCACCCAAGACATGATGCAAAGGGATCAAATAGCAGATCGGTCTTCCCAAGGAGGGGAAAGCTAGTACCTTTTACTGTGGCAACCTAGGGGTTAGTAATTCTGGCCACTTCACCTGTGTTGTATGGAGGTGAGAGTAGGATGGGCACTGGCATATAAGCTATTGATGGCCTGGAAGCTGCATGCTGCCTGAGAAGTGGGGGCCAGCACATATTTAAATGGAAACTGAGGACCACATGGGTAAGGGTCGGATTGAACTGAACTGACCCGTGTGAATTAATTTCAGAAAGGAGCTAGGAGAAATAAAAAGTTGGGTGACTATTTTTTAAAATATTGTGATTAACGTTGAAATGAGTTGGAAAGTAAAAGATTACCATTATTTGGTATTTACACATAATTTCATTATCAACAAGAGTTAAATATTCACATTTAGACAGATCCTTATCAATATCTGGAAAATGTATGAGCTGTATCATTTTGCTTAGTTATTGTCAAGGTATGAGATTCTGAAGTGTTGGCAAGCCTTGGTCTCTTCGCATCACGTCTACTTTGCAAAGGTCAAATATGTCACACTAATTTCATGCCTTAGATGTGAAATTCGTTTCTTGCTTTCAATTTTATCAAAGAGATAAGGCAGTCATGATTTAAGAGTGGGAAATTTGGGGTCTGAGTGTCAGAATTCTGACATTCATGGAGCAGCATGACATGCTGGTTTATGTCAAATTCATGATAAGCATAGGTACAAATGGTAAGAAATGCTTACTTCAGAATCTGTGCTCAGAAATATCCAAACTGAATGAAAGTAATCCAGGTAAATATCAATGAGAAAAGAAACCCATGTGACAGCAGAACATGTGTTAAGAGATGAGTTCTCTGACAATGTCACTGATCAAAATGAAAGAAAGAAGGAAGAAAGGAAGGAAGAGTGGAAGGAAGGAAGGAAAGAAAAGTAAAAACGTAAAACATAAGTTACCCCTCAACTTTCTTTTCTATGTTTAGTAAATTTTATTAAACTCAAAATGGTATTGAACCACTTTTTCCCCTTAACTACTCTTATTGGCCTGCTCTTCATTATTTTTGACTCTAATGATGGAGATAGGGGGTAAGCTACCTTTCCAACTGGCCCTCAGGATCAGGGGTGCAGGTCAGCCCGGGAGATAATCTAGACCAGACATACATACAACTAATTATGTGAAATCAGCTACAGAGGATGAAAGGAAACACAGCCAGTTGGAAAGGGCTATATAAAGAGAATGGAGATTTTCTATCCAGCAAATGATAAACAAGTGGCTATGTGTTAGACAAAAACATAAAACAAAAAAGCTAGGAAAATTCATAATTATTAGACAAGCAGCAGGGAAAATAAAGTTCCCATTATGCTCATAGAGTTCATGGTTCCAGCTTCCGGAAGGGCTGACATGAACATGACAGAATCTTAGGCTTGGACAGGCTATAATACAAGACCTGCTGTCAAAGCAGAGCCTCAGATAAGGAAGAGAGGACACTTGTAATTTTATGAATTAAACACAATCACAGGCACCAAGACGGGGCTCCGTTATTGAAGCTGGGTTAGGATATAGATTTAGTTACTACTCAGATAGATTGGATTCTGAAGTGGCTTTTCCTAGATTTTCTCTGTTGGAGTGGTAGGGACTGAGACTTTGGTGGGTCAAGGGAACCTAGTTATGTGGATTAGAGTGATGTGGAGAAGCGTACCACGTAGATAATTTTTTTAACGCGAAGATTTAATATATTAGGACAATGTTTTCCATATACAGTTCAGTGGATGCCATTATCCCTCAACGTCTTCTGTAATCAAATATCTTGGAAAATACCTGGCTAAGAAAAGTTAAAATTGGATAGTTTTCCAACCACATGACTTCTCAAAGAATATTTGAGTGAAGTTTAGTAAGCATGAATCATTTCCAAAATTTATGTGATCAGAAAATCTTTTTTTTTCTTCCAAGGAAACCCTGCCCCAAATCTCTGTCATATCTCCCACAAGCCTCAGGGAGCAGCTCCACACTGTGAGGAAAAGCTCAGGGAACAACACACTGGAACCAGATACCACTCCCAAGAAAGGACCACAGAACCAATCCCAAATGCTGTGCATCCCACTGACCGTGACATGACCAGATGCGAAGTACCCTCTTGTAATGTCCCATAGCCAAGACATCCAGAACCATCCTGTCTGTACACCCTTGATATGACTCAGTCCATCCACTTGCTTCCCACTGCCATATGGGATTTCTAACCTCCTTTCAGCAAATGCCCCATCACCTCTTTTTACAATCTTAATTTCACTGAACCCCGGATGTATACTTAGGAAACCCCTCTCCATGAAGCCCTCAAGCATGGAGGATTGTTCTTTAACTCCTCTCAGACCTTAAATAAGGGAGGATTAGAATAAGTGTCCCTGCTCCAAATGATCATTTCTCCTCTCTTTTGTTAGACCTGTTGCTCATGATCTTTCTCCCCTTCTCATAATGAAATCTTGATGAACTCCTAGGGATAAACAGCCCAGCTCAAACCATTCCTCTCTCAACATTGAACACTCTAAATTATGGCTCCAGTTCTTTCTATCTCCATTCACTCAAGATTGCCCCTGAGCTAAGATCTGTGCCAGTCTTTCTCCACTTTGCATGTGGGACACCGCCACAGCATAGTCTGATGAGCGGTGTGTAGTTCCACATCCGGGAACCAAACCCGTGAGCCCCAGGCTACTGAAACAGAGTTCATGAACCCAACCACTATGCCACTTGGCCAGCTCCCTGGCCTCTCTTTCTTGACAGCCTCATCTCTATTCCACTGCAGCATCCCAGTCTCCAGTCAAGTCTCAAGGCTCCTCCTCCCAGATTCTTAATACTTCCTATCCTTCCATCTCACACGCCTGACTACATCTCTAGGTGAAGTTCTTTGACTCCAAGGTGAGGTGGTTAAGACAGTGGTTTCAAACGAGGCACATTATAATCCCCCATGGAACTTCATCAAAACACTAATTCCCAAAAAGATATAGAAATTAAAACCACAATGAGGTATTGATTACATTCATCATGGTACGTAGCTAAAGTTAAAAAGAATGGCAATACCAAGAGTTGGTAAGACTTTGGAGGAACAAACCTCTCACATATCACTGGCATTAGTACCATTACTTTGGGAAACTATTTGTCTGTATCTCTGAAAGATTAACATATACCTCCCTATCGCCCAACAGTTCCAATCCTAGGTACTCAAGAGAAATACATGTATATGTCCACCAAAAATGCATATAAGAATGTCTATAGCATCACTATTCATAATAAGCTCCAAATTGAAATAACCTTCGTGTGTATCAACAGCAGATGGCTAAGTAAAATTATGATATTCATATTACACATGAAAAAGAACAAACTACAGATAAAAAGCAACAAGGCTAAATCTCCAAACCTTATGTTGAACATAGTGAAAGAAGCCACCTGTATTAAGACTACATATTCTTTTCCTCTTTAGCTTACTCTCCATGACCGTTCCCCATTATTGCCCCTGTTGGCCTCTTTTTCTACATTTTGACCTAGATGGTGAATCATTCACTTTTCACTTGGATGCATCTGAAGAGGTCTTTGAATCCCCACAGGTGAAGGAGGATTTGAAAGAGAAGAAAACAACTTTCAGCAGTCTGGTCTCAGAATAAATCATCTATAAGACTATCAAGCCTGGTAGACTGCTAAGATTGAGAGCCTCTTCACTGAATTTCCATGAGTTATTGTACAAAAAAATGCATCATGTTTCTTGACTTTGCAACACGTTACAAATGGTACCCAACCCCAGAAAGAGGTGCATACTTAAAGAGGTGGAACAAACTTGAAGAGACTTCACTGGCCAAATCTGGGATGATTTTAGCATCAAAATAAATAATACTAATAATAGATTATAACTCCTTGATTAAGGTAAGAATCCATAAGCTGATTTTGATATAAGTAAATAAATAAATAAATGAAAAGTGTTTTGGAAAATTAACTCAAATGCTCGTTAATATGATGTTTGATTTATTTCTCAGCTAATACGTTTATTTTACAAGTAATTCAAATACTTGTTTATTGAGCTCTTAAAAATTCTTCAGTGATGCATGCTATGTGTGAAAAGTATTAAGCATGCAAGATGTTAGACATCTTTAACAGGAGATGAAAAATTCCACTGCCTTAGTTTTTTAAAAAGTGTGCATTATATTGTATTAAAAATGCTCTTCACTATAGAATGAAAGTCAGTCTGAAAGCAAGCAGCCAAAATAAAGACTGTTTAAGGTAAGTAAGTACATTAACAATGTAATTTAATAGAATGTAGTCTATATAATATTAATGTATAAATGAATGTTAAAGACTATGGCAGTCTTCTGCATTCATGTTAGGATATATATATTTAAGTGGAAAAATCTATTGACAAGTATTTGGTTGTTAGTTCATCTCATTAAACAGTGTGGTGGAGAGTATTCCCAGTCCTTTTCATCTAATTCTGTCTCCCCTTGGCCAGTGAGGGGCTGTCTGATTGGATAGTGTCTGCACCGAAGGGAACTGACTACTGCTCTGATTAGCTACTTTGTCAAATGTCACTTGCAATCAATTTGGCTGATGGAAGGAGCCTTCAACTCTGATCAGAACATCTGTTTTGTCAGGGTAGCAGAGCACCGGGAGGAAGATCAATGAAGTCATACTTGATTCGTATTTGCAAGAGAGGGATGTAAACATAAACAAATGTGCTTTGTAAGCATAAATAATTAATAATAAGTGATAAGCATAAACATAGCATTTCAGAATCACTTTATCATTGGTCTACTAAACCAATCTCCATTTTAAACCCAAACTACTGTGGCTCAGACCCAGGGAAAAAGAATTGGATGTTACTGATTTAAACTACACATATACAAACACTCAGGTCTAAAAGTATGAAGATCTGTGAAGCTATATACATTTGCCCTTGTACCTGTCTGTAGAACATTATCGTCGTTTCCTTCCCATATGAGATGCGTACAAGACAAAGTCATTTTTACTCATCCTGAATCACCTATCGCTTAAGGTCCAGCTCAGTTGCCATCAGCTCTACGAAGGGTCTCTGACTCTCCCAAACTATCTGTATTACATCGTCGCTTTTATAGTTTGTCTCTCTAAAGTAATATTTATTAAAATTTATTCCTTGAATGACAATCATCTTTTTCTGTGTGTGTTTCTTCCACTAGTTAGGTATTTTACAATGCTTATTAACCCAACCACAATGTTTATTAACCCTACAAATAAGTAAATATGAAAAGCTTGGGGCTGGCCCTGTGCCAGTTTGCATGCTCTGCTTTGGCAGCCCAGAGTTTTGTCAGTTCGGATCCTGGGCACTGACCTAGCACCGCTCATCAGGCCATGCTGAGGTGGTGTCCCACATAGCACAACCAGAAGGACCTACAACTAGAATATACAACCATGTGCAGGGGGGCATTGGAGAGAAGAAGAAGAAAAAATATATACATATTGGCAACAGATGTTAGCTCAGGTGCCAATCTTTAAAAAAGGAAAGTTCATGGCATTTCCTGTGTACAAGGGCTCTATATCTGATATCCAAAATGTGTACCCAATGTCCTGTATAAATGTCACAACCATGAGCCAAGGTGATTTTGTTGAGTTTTACTTTCTGTAGTCTAAACATATACAAACAAACAGAATCACTGTAATTTACTATTATATCATTCTATATTCATGTTATTATTGCCATTATTATTTACTACAAGGAAATAATATAAAATTACCTTTACAAAGCTGCCCGCAGCATTTCTTGTCTCCACGCTAGCTATGTTCTCAGTAAGAGGTTAAGTCTCCTTAATGTAGCCCACCCTTACTGGACCACATGAAGGCTGACTCCTAATTAATCCTAATCTCAGTGGTCTTTGCAATTCTCACAGCACCTACCTGAATAATTTTTGTATAGCAAATTCTAAATGAAAATTTTTCAAATTGAACACAATTATGAGTCTTAATATGTCTTAAACTCACTCTTAATAAAAGTTTTTTATCCATGGTAGATTTTTGAAAAACTCAGAAATTTTACTATGTTTTTTCTAATCATTCCTGATTCTATATGTATGTTTCGGGGGAAAAATTATCTCAGCTACTCCAAAGTGAAATGTTTTCACTCAAAGGCAAAGGCCGCCTCATCGAGAGAATTACAGAAAACTACGTCCAAGATTCCTGGTAGACGCCTGCCAAAGAGATTCAGCTTTCCCAGTGGGGCAATTAATAAGCCAATGGACCCAAATGTAAAGTGAATTTTTCTAATTGACTTAATAAGAGTGGGTAGAGCTAGAGGGTTTAATGGATGGAAAACCAGGTTTAACAGTGTGCTTCTGCCAAATGGACATATGGCAAGCAAAAAATGATTTTAAGGTGAGTTTTGGGTTTTGTAGCCCATGATATTTAGGCTTAAGAATATAGCATGGGCACTGTACATATTATATATATCCATATATTATAAATATATATTTATATATGTAAAATATGGATAAAAGGATAAATTCACTTGGAATCAATGCTTTATCCATAAATAAATCAGCATCCAAGTAGTATGCAAGTACAGGGATGGTAATTGAGGTTCATTTTGCAGGAGAGGGTGGGTGTTGGGCAGTGGTTGTCTGGAGTGCTCTGCGTTGGAGAGGAGGAGGGTTGCTAATGGTTTTCAAACCGTTTTCCACAGAAAATCCTATAGGAGCAGGTCAAGGAAGGGAGGCTCAGCCCAGCTCAAGGCTGCCGATTCTCCCACTTCAACTTAAACCAGAGCAGTATCCTGTCTACTACTCAGTATGTTTAACTTTCACTTGAAGAAAGAGTCCTGCCACTTACAACACAAAAGCACTGAGAGAGCCAGCCCTGATGGCCTAGTGATTAAAGTTCAGTGCTCTCCACTGTGGTGGCCTGAGTTGGGTTCCCGGGCAGGGAACCACACTACTTGTCTGTCAGTTGCCATGCTGTGGCAGTGGCTCACAGAGAAGAACTAGAAGGATCTACAACTAGAATATACAACTATGTGCTGGGGCTTTGGGGAGAAAAAAACAAACGAGAGGAAGACTGGCAACAGATGTTAACTCAGGGTGAATCTTTCCCAATAACAACAACAACAAAAAGTTTAAAAAATCTTTTAAAAGGCACTGAGAGCCACAGTTTATTGAAACAGGCCGTCTCTAAACTTTTGACCCACAAACTTACTTTACTGTAAAATATCATAATTTTTCTAAAGAATTACAAAACAGTTTCCTTATGTTTGTATGTTACATGCTAAAGAAATTATTTTTTCTAAAAAGTTATTTTAAAAGATAGGAAAGTGAATTATATTTTTAATTTGTATTTTAATTTCATTTTATACTATTTTAATAAGTTTTTTTAAATATTAAGCACATTTCTCTACTTTTACTTGTTTTTAGCAAACAACGCGTGCCATTAATTTGCCTCAGTGTAACTATATAAGAAAAGTATGACTTATTTAACTACGTATTCATAAACAACTGACTTTATTGTTTGATGTAACTATTTATGTGATAGATCATCTAAAATGGGCTGGCATAAATTTATATCATTGTAATCATAAATTAACTAAGAATAAAAATAATTTAAAATTATATTAGGGTCAAAACCACCAAGAATGGTAGTCATTGTGAAACCAACTTTATGACTGAATTCTGACCTTCTTGCTGCCACTTTGGAAGCTTTCACACTGTTTTACTGAAAAAGAAAAAGAAATGGTAATTTTATTTACTGGTCAAAAAAAATAAATCAAAACAATACCCTTATCTTCTTGAATATAATGTGTGTGTGTTTTTTTTTTTCCTTTCGTGAGGAAGATTGGCCCTGAGCTAACATCTGTTGCCAATCCTCCTCCTTTTGCTTGAGGAAGAGTGTCACTGAGCTAACATCTGTGTCAATCTTCCTCTATTTGGTATGTGGGATGCCTCCTCAACGTGGCTTGATAAGCAGTGTGTAGGTCCATGCCCTGATCTCAGCCTGTGGAACCTCAGGCCGTGAAGTGGAGTGTGTGAACTTAACCACTTTACCACCAGATGGGCTTCTTAGTAGAATGAAGTCTTAAGACTCCCAACTAGTGGTTGGAGAAACTGTGGTAAAATATTGTGTGTACTCATTCTAGACAGAGTATGTTACCAGGACGCCAGGCCTCCATGGTTGGAGATTAAAGAAATGAGCAAAAACAGCAAAGCATCTAGTCAGGAAGTTCCAACATGCCTTTTGAGAAACTGCTAATGACTCCAGTTATTTATGTAGAGGGCAGTGCAGTTGAAGAACTAATGAAATGGGTAACGTACCCCCATGTAAAACAAAGTCACAGCCCCTCCTTTCTCCTCATGTGGGAGTGGGAGACCTGGGTTTGACTGGGCAAAAACTATGTTCTTGTTTCTCATGGGAAGGGAAAACATGCCATAATATGAAAAAAAGCGTTTTATTATGTTGTCTGTAGTATTTCTTAAGTTTATGAAATATGTTCATTTTTAGACTTGCACAAATGATTTCATATCAAATAAGTGGTTTATTAGATGGTAAGGATGTACAGACTTTCATAAGGAAGAGAACTGTTGAAAAGTGGCAATATGTTAACCCACGTCAGTTGATAATCTGGTTGTGGATTTGGTATACTATTTCCAAAGGACATATGCGTTAGTGTGTTTTAGGTCACCTTTGAATCTTGCTAATTTGGAGGAAATACAATGAGCTATTTCGAAATGAATTATTTCGTGACACAGCAGGGTATATTACTTTATAGTGCTGCAGCTGACTTGGCAGCTGCCCAAGCTGTGGTCTGATTTAAAACCTTGCTTACTCTAGAAGAACCATGCAGCAAGATGGCGAAAGACTGGGGAGCTGACACAGAGGGCGCCCGACCCCAGCAGAGAGGCATCAGTGGAAAGGAAACTGACCATCAACTGGGCTTTTGCTTTCTCTGATCCATTGTGGGGTTGATAAGAGAAGCAAAGTTTGGTTAAATATGAGTAGCTTTTCTGCAGGTAAATTTAAGTTTGTTTTGAAAAATTTTCTCATCATCTGAATTCAGTTCCAGAATGTACTGGTAAAGATAGACTCTTCAGCATCTTATTATGAACACAAATGACATTTCCCACAAAATGAGCATTTCCCACAAAAAACAATAAGGAAACAATGCAGCCAAAAATAAACCAGAACACGCATACAAATTATTTGCATTTTCTTTCTTTAGCTTTTCCCATGTTCTTATGTTCAACATTGCATTGTATTTCAGAATTAGTTTCATGAATGAAAAGGAAATAGAAGGCATTGGGACAGATCTAAATATCAACAGCATAAATTATAAACCAATTAAGGCTTTGGTCTCTATTGGATCTTAAGTTAATATGTTCTATTTTCTTGAATTTCAAATGTCTGACATGTATTTCATTGACGTATAATTGCTGACATGCATTTGTTCTGCACATAAGGATTCAAAAGTCTTTCCTCATATGAAACGTTATTTGTGTGTTTGTGTGCAAACTTAGATTCCATGATAAAATTGGTTTGTTTCTTATTTTTGATAAAGGAAAATTATTAAATGTATTAAAATCAGTACATGAATTTTTATGTAAATATTTACTCTTAATTTGGCTAGGAATTTCTTTTGATGAATGGTTAACCCATTGTCTACGTGCTTTAACTATGTATAGACAGCCAAACAAAGAACATTATATAAATCATATTATTATATGATGTATATCTATCTTTATTTTAAGATATATTCCTTCCTATGTGGTAGTAAGACAAACAAAATATTGTCCATATGTATGGAATAATATATGATATATAATAATATATAATATGTTAAAATGCATTTTACCTTGTGGTTTAAAGGATAATACAATTAAGAACTGTATAATATCCTAAGTTATATTTGAAATATATAATCAATATAATTATAACAATGATTTAAAAATTAATTTTTTAAAAAATTGCTTTTTAGAAAATGATACTCAAACATTCAAAAATAATTTGACCTTATCTAAACTGTTTAAACCAATTCTTTGCATTTTAGGACTTTTTTCTAATGGTACTAGATCATGGTAAAATATCTATTTAATATGAACTGATTTAACCAAATTCTTTAGAAAAAATAAATATTTCTAAGGTTTAAGTAATGTAAGCTATCTTCTTACTATGAACAATAGAGCGTATATTGTATGTATTTCATATCCGTATCTTTAGAAAATACATTTTCAACTGTTAGTAATTTTTTATCATTTCATCTATTTCAGTTCTGGAGAGAAATTAAATTTGGCACATATGTGTGTTTTTCATAAACATTTTTTCAAACAATATACTTGAATCCAAGTTATATAGCTTTACAATCAAATGTCTAACAAAATTTACCAGCCTACAATCTTACCAATTTATCCTGACTTTGGTAGCTTTACAAACTTAAAAACAAAAATTATCTTTTTATATGCTTGAAATAAACTGCAGCTCACCCTAGTTTGGTGATGTTTTCTAAGACTGGACATATACTTCTTCCTATTAAAAATTATGGCAACAAAATGAATTAAAAAAAATAAGATACTTAAGACTAGTTTCTTAGCATGTATGATACAGACCTACTGTAGCCATTAGCATGGAGGAAAGGAAATGAGGAGGAATGTGGTAAAAAAAAAAAGAGCAGGAACTGTTGTTTTCTTAGAACCATTAGTATTTAAATATATGTTGAATACAATTGGCTTTATCCATGTAGCTACTCAATAACAAATTTGCGGCTTCATGGTCTTGTATAACAACTTATACATGAGCTGAAATAGAAAGATCCTTTTACCTATTTGATATTAAATTTGCATTTTCAAAATGCTTGCTGTTTATTTGCTTTTTTGCAAATTAAATATATCAAACATATGAAGTATAAATTATAATGGAGAAATAGCCTGCTACTTTAAGTAAAAAGCGTGCCCAAAAGAATAAAAAGCTGTTGGAATTGCATAGTATGAACCATACCTGGCGCTTTATCCATAAAATCTAACATGCAATACACAGATGTGTGCGAAATGGAAATAAGCATATAAATAGTATTCAAATTTGTGGTTCTCAAAGAAACATAAACCTCAGAATCAGATATCATTTTCTCCATAGTGTTGATAAATTTTTAAAAATATGATCATAGCCAGGATCAGTAAGACTTGGGGAAATAGGTTCTGTTGTACAGCTGGGGAGAGTTCACGTCGCTACACTTTTTTGGAAGGCAGTGTGCTAAGCTATATCAACATTCTCCAAAAAGTTATACACATTGGCTGAAAATTATCACTCTGAATAATGTATTCTAAGGAAATAATCAAAGATTCTTACAAAGAATATATAAATTATTGATTTATATAGGAAAAATGGAAAAAACTCCAATGCCCTCAACTGGCCTTTTATAAAAACAACTTGTAAAATGTACAAATGATAAAAATTTATGAAGCCATTGAAAATCGTACTTTGAACAATATATATTAAGTATTCCTTTGGCTGAAATATTGGATACTAAATAACATAAAAACCCTCCTGCAATCAGAGTAAGGTACTGGCAGGTGGCACGGCTGGGAAGCCACCTTAGACACAAACTTCCTGATTCCGAAGCCCACTTATGCTCTTAGCCACTTGCCGCAGATGAAGGAGCCAGTGTTAGTGAATGTAGCTCATGATTATAATGATGATAAGAGAGTTGTATCATAAACACAAATCTAATACCTTAAGATAGTTTCGGTAATCAAGGAGCATGCTAAAATGAGATTATACAAGAAGGTTATGTCAATTAATATATTTTTATAAAACTGATTTTGATTGAGCACATCTTAGAGAATGGCCTCAGTCTTGGTCTTACTTAATAAGTCAGGGTTTTATACAGAATACAAACCCATATTCTGTTTTGTTTTGTGAGGAAGATTGGCTCTGAGCTAACATCTGTTGCCAATCTTCCTCTTTTTGCTTGAGGAAGATTGCTGTAGAGCTAACATCTATGCCAACTGTCCTCTATTTTTGCATTTTGGTCACCATTACAGCATGGCTTGATGAGCCATGTGTAGGTCTGTGCCCAGGATCCGAACCTGCGAACTCCAGGCTGCCGAAGTGGAGCATACAAACTTGACCACTACACCACTGGGCTAGCCCCTACAAACCTATATTCTGTATGAGAGTTTTTAAGGAAAGAGAGGATCTTTTGCTCTTAATGATTTCCCTGAGATTTTACTCACAAGAATGAGCCATAATTTTATTAAACAAAAAATGTAAAATGAGAAAATAGTCTTTCCCTTTATGTCCTAGGAAATCTTTGTTAAGCTAGTAAGAAACAAAGTGCAATTAAAGAAATAATACTAGGAAATTCTCTGTATCTGAATATGCAAATTCAAGGCTTGTAGTCTGTGACTCACGATTATTAATGTGGATCATTTTTTTATTAAGTTACTAAATATAGTTTGAACTTATGTGTCCCATTAACTAAGTATCTAATAGCATTCTGTAATAAAACATAATTATAATTCCCTCCTCATAATGAAATTTTCATAAACGCATCAATGTCATTGTGAAAAGTGTTGGATCTAGAGAATGTGATTTATAAAAACTTCTGGGAAATATCATAATATGCTATTTTTAGAAAGAGCCATGTTATTTATTTTTCATGTATATTTTATCTTCATAAATGATTCTTATAAAATATTCCAATGAATGCCTTTGTTATTCTAAAAAAAGCTCATAAGCTTATATTTATGTATATTTTACCAAAGTTTGTCACATGGTTTAAAAAGTACTTTAGAAAGGGCTGGCCTGGTGGTGTAGTGGTTAAGTTCACACAATCTGCTTCCACAGCCTGGAGTTTGTGGGTTTGAATCCTGGACACAGACCTACACACTATTTATCAAGCTATGGTGTGGCGCCATCCCACATAGAAAAAAAAAAACATAAAGGATATTGTCACAGATGTTAGCTCAGGGCCAATCTTTCTTACCAAAAAAAATGATAATACCATTCAGGAATACTTATTTCCCAAGCATATCAGCACAATATCGAGTAATTTGGTATTCAGCAGTCTAGGTATAGATCTAGAAATGGAAAACAACCACTATATTTAAACACCTCATAACATCACGGACAACATTTTAGAACTGTGGGATTCCTAGGGTCCTCTTCTGAAAATGACACACATATTCAGTATCTTTTCTTGTCTTTGTTTATCCAAACTACCCATTTCCCGCAAAATATAATGTCAAAGAAATGCACTGAAAATGGAAACTTTACCTAATTCATTGGAAAATAATCACAGATGAATCCGCTTTTTTGTATTCAAATAATTAAAAGTAGAAACTATAATATATATAGTATATACATATATTCAAATAATTAAAAATATACCTTTTGCATTTAAAATAGTGCCCTAACTTATCTTTTCATGTATACAATGACATAGAAGAAGTGATAGAAAATAACACTTTGGCAGATATACTGTAGATCAGGCATTGTGCTGGGTGTTCAGGAATGTGTTTTGTTGGTCCCAGCCTATCTGACAGTGATGTTCTTGACTAGAGATGCCTAAGGCTCTCACCCAGCTAGGAGACCCGCAGACGTTCACCCCAACACCACCAGGGCCAATGATGTGGCTGGACTGGCCCTTTTGATTCTTATTATGATTGCAGGACGCACATCAGCAAACTATTAGGGAACTTCGAAGAACAAGATTTATTATTCACAAGTCCTGGAGGGTAGGCAGCATGCCCAAGGCAGCACAGTGAAGGAGAGAGAGAGGGGGAGGGATCATGGACCTGGAACTCTGCTTTTATTAGGGTGGAGGTGAGGCGCCTAGGGTTTTGCGGGTTCACTCTTTATATGGCGTATTTGAAGCAAGGGCGTGGGAGGGGAAAAGTGGGGTCACTGAAGAGTTCAATTATCTAGATTACCCAGGAGTTTCTAAAAGGGGAACTTCATGAGTGGGAGCGGCTTGGTTCCTTAACTAGTTGTTTTGCTAGTGGCTGTGTCAAACAGCTAGCAATATAATCATTTGAGATGGATATCTTTAAAATGGAAGCCTCAGCAACCAAAAGCTCAATGTCAGGTACTTACAGTATAGTATGTCACCTCATTTTACCTTCCTTAGGCAAATAATGTGTTATTTCATTCATTCTTATTTTAGTCACGAGGACCCTGAAGCTCAGAGACGTTATTTGTGCAAAATCACAGACATTGGGATTTGAGTCTGTGAAACTCCCCAACCACACTCTTTTCCCTCTCTCACATATGAAACTATGTTCAAAAACTGTAGAACTGAAAACACCTTTGGCTGGCTCCAAAGTAGAGATGCTAAGAGAGGTTGCTATGCCCACGATTCCTGTTGACAGTTTACTGGAACAGTATTTGAATATGTATTATGACTCTGGGGGTGTTCCTGATAGAACTGACACTGTCTTAGGAATAATTTAGCATGGATGGCTCACTGGGAAGCTCTCTTGTGAAGCTGGCAAGAGCACTTCTCCGGCAGTCCACCGTCAGCTGCCACCCTTGTACACATTCCTTGACTTTCGTGGGCCTTCATTTCCACCTCACAAGGTTGTCGTGAGGATGAAATGAATTAATCCACTTAAAGTCCTTCAGTGGTGGAAAGCACTTTTAAGTGCTTAATAAATGTCCACCATAATTGATATTATGGATTTTTTCCCACAGATCTTAGCCTAATGCAAAATAAATAGCTTCTTAAGGGATTAGCTTGAGATTCAACGCTCCTTACTCCCTGATGAGTGGCAGACACCAGCAGTCAAACATGGCACTCTTTACCTCCAGGGTTAGACGGCACCTTAGAGTCCTAAAACCAAATGCTTCAACCACACATCTAAGAAGTACTTGGGTTTGGCATGTAGTAGTGTACATATTTTGACATACTGGGCAATAAAACTTTTCTTTTTAATGAATATCTTCATGCACCAGGAATAAGACCCACAGTATCAGAGCCAGAATAAAGCCACTTCAATATAGATTGACTATGATAGACCTTCTAACTGTTTTAAATGAGATAATTCACACACACACACAAATAGGAAATGCAGTAGAATAGTCTAAAATAAAATATGAATTTCTTTTCTGAATGATACCCCAGAAAATTTGTCTCCATATATTATGTTGTTCAAAATTGCAATTGGTCTGATCTCGTGCATTCCAGCAGCCAGCAGTAGGATCTGTTTCCTTTACTTAAATTGCACTTCCCAGTTTCTTTCAACTGGCCAGCTAACTCTTTCTTCCACCTTTTCTTTGTTAGTGTTCCTCCATGTGGTTTTGGGGTTGACCTCTGCCGTAACGATCACTTAGTAAGTTTTCTCCCTAACTATATGGTGGACTCTGTAGTGAAAGAAAATCGCTTTCGTCTCTATATTCTAGGAGCCTGGGATGGTCCCTTGTGTGCAGTACATATTCAATAAATGTGTCACTTAAGGAAGTTCTGGTGACTTTACCTAAGTCAGATGATATAGCTCCGTCACATTTTTTGCTCAGCCTTTACATCTCTTACTATTTCTTCCAGATCCTCTAAGTGCTTTGGACAGCTAACCTGGTCTGCTTTATGCACAAATGCATCCCTAAAATTTCATTAGCGGTTACCCTGAAAATATGAAATCTTTACTATTAGATTAACGTCATCACATCATTGCTAAAAATCTTCTATTTCACTACTCTAAGGATATTATAACTGTTAAATTAAACCTTATTCTTGCTCCCATTCTAGGACAGAAACATTTTCACTGTGCTCTTATCTGAAGATGGAAATTAAATCACAGTTACAGGCAGAATAAGATCTTTTGGTATTAAGAAAACTCTTGTTCATCCTTCACAACCCTTCTTAGAGATTATCTTAGGCACCCTTTCTTGTCTGCTCTTTTTACAAAGATTCTTTCCAATTTGTATGCTGCTTCTAAGTCTTGTACCTGTTGCAGTTATTGCGTGCACCACTCTATACTCTACTTATTATTTTTAATAGTTTTTCTTTTTAGAGGAGTTTTAGATTCACGCCAAATTGAGCAGAAGGTACACAGATTTCCCATATATCCCCTGCCCCCATACATGCATAGTCTCCCCCATTATCAACATCCCCCTCCATAATGAAGCATTTGTTAAAAGTAATGAACCTACATTGACACGTCATTATCGCTCCAAAGTCCATAGTTTACATAGGGGTTCACTTCTGGTATTGCCCGTTCTGTGGATTTGGACTGATGTAGAATGACATGCGTCCAGCATTATAATATCATAGAGTAGTTGCACTGCCCTAAAATCCTCTACCCTCCATCTGTTCATTCCTCCCTCCTCCGTAACCCCTGGAAAACACTGATAATTTACTGTCTCTGCAATTTTGCCTTTTCCAGAATGTTGTATGGTTGGAATCCTACAGTATGTAGCCTTTCAAATTGACTTCTTTCACTTGGTGATATCCATTTAAGGTCCTTTCTTTTCATGGCCTTATAGCTCATTTCTTTTTAGCACTAAATAATATTCCACTGTCTGGATATACCATAGTTTATTTATCCAATCGTCTAGTATATCTTGGTTGCTTCCCAGTTTGGGTGATTATGCATAAAGCTTCTATAAGCATCCATGTGCAGGTTTTTGTGCGGATGTAATTATTTTCACTGTCCATCTCCTTAACAAGACTGTGAGCTCTGTGGAGGCAGCTTTCCTCTTTTTGTCCCTTGCACTAAGAACAGTGCCTGGCACAGGGTTGAGACTCGGGGAACTTTTGTGGGATTGAAAATGTGCAGCACAGTGAATGGAATAAAGAGGCACTCATTCCATTTCAGATACTGGCTTGTTTTGAAAGAGACTACATAAAGGATTTCTAATTCAGAATGATCTATTATAACCATCTCATGGAAGCCATTATTTTCAGAAGGCTGATGATAGCTTTGCTGTGTTGAAATAGATTATAAAGGCTTTGGCTTGGAACTCTGCTACTCAAAACAGTGAAAGCATAATAAAAAATTGATAAACTTGTAGGGAAGCAAAAATGAGACTCAGTATTTTTTCTTGTTCTACAATGGGCAAGGGATTTCTGGATAGGTCTTTAAACCCTGAAATAACATTTTCCTCTCATAAGTAAAAGAAAAAATATATATATTTTTTAACCATTCAGTGGGGAATTGTTTCAAAATTGCAGTTGTCACACTAAGGTGCTTTCATCCAATTTTAAGAGCCCGATTTTAAGCTTTTTCACATATGTGCACACACATACAGACACAGGGTCTCCAGTAAAAACTGCACAGGAAAAAACAGCACTACACGTATTTGGAATATGTCCTAAATGCATATTATGTAATATTATCCTAAATATATGTACATATGGGCAGGACTTTTGTTTCTGTAAATAAAATCCTACTGTCCAAATGGTAATTCTGAGATGCTTGAACTCCAATTTTCCAAGGCAAGTTTATCAGAAGCTCCTTAGAATTGTTAAAGTCGAATACCAAAGCATATTGAATTTGCCTTTTGTGTTATATATTATTTGCTGTTTGGTTTTGTGAGCATATACGTTATACATAGAATATCTGCAAATCAAAGTTCCTTTCATAAAAATACCTAATTTGAGATGCTAATCATTGTGTCTCTCAATGCTCTCTGCTTCGGCATTGGTGTGATAATAGGTAATTCGGTCTCATATGAATGGTGACTTTTAGTTCAGGAAAATGCAGGAGAATGTTTTTCTCTGTTTGCATATTTATACTCACTCAGAAAACTTGAATTATGAACCTATTTGCAACTTTGTCTGTAAATTTTCTTGAATATATTCTAAATGAATAGAATTTGGGGGATTTACAGACCTTTAAGCACCATGAAAGTACATGATTTTATTTTAGTATTGTGTGAGAATGAATGATGTGGCCTTTGAGTTAGATAAGCAGAACCTAATCTCATAAATAAAGGTACCTATTCCTTGCATCCAGGAAAGGAATAATTGAAGCTATTTGTAAAAAAGTCACCTCTGAGATCCATGTACTTAGCATTTATACCATCATTTTCAGGGTTTATATTTTATCCACTTGAATCAACATGACTGAAGAAACCTAGGAGGCAACAAGCAAGTTTATTTGGAAAATCTGTTTCTTATGAAACTGACTTCCACTTATAAAGATTTCAGAAGCAAGCAAAGAAGATCCATGACTTTTTAAACTTCATTAACGCTACAGAATTGCTGTAGTCCAAATGATGAAATGCAAACTCTTTATTTAAGGCAACTTCACTGTAAATTCTGATAGAATTAAATTTTTCTTATAATTATGATTCAAATTCTTGTTATTTGACAAAGCAAGAGACAGTTGTATCATCTTATAATTTTTAGAAGTAGAGCAAAGCTGTTAGGCAGCATGGTGTAGTGGTTAGGAATATGAGGGCATTTATCCTTTATTTACCAGCTGTGTGTCCTTGGCCAAGACACTTATCCTATCTGTGCTTTTACTATTTCACCTTAACATGGAGGTGACAAGAATTCATACCTCGTAGGTTTATTGTGGGGAATAAATGTGTTAATAGATGTTACATGCTTAGAACAGTGCCAGACATAAAGGAGGCGAAATAACTGTATACTATAAATAGATCTTACATTTTAATTAAAAATTATGAGGCTGTGTTGTTGTCCTTCCCTTTTCTCTTTCTTTAAGAATTATGGTCACAACAACAACATGGATGGACCTTGAGGGAATTATGTTAAGTGAAATAAGCCAGATAGAGAAGGACAATCTCTGTAAGACTCCACTCATATGAGGAATTTAAACATGTGGACAAAGAGAGCAGATTAATGGCTACCAGGGGAAAGTGGGGGGGCAGGCAGAAAGGGTGAAGTGGTACACCTACAACACGACTGACAAATAATAATGTACAACTGAAATTTCACAAGATTGTGAACTATCATAAACTCAATAAAAATATATATATTAAATAAATTTTATTTTATTGAGTAAAAAAAAGAATTATGGACACAAATTGAAACTAATATATAAAACAAGGGATGCTGATTTGATAAAGATAAGGAATTTAATATATTTTTGAACTTTGGAGATACCCTTTGATAGTCAGCATATCTGAAGTTACAACTTTATCTCTTGTAATTTCTTCAGATTTATTAATGGAATTCTACTTCCTGCATCTTTAGGTACAAATATCATGTAAATTTAGAAAATAAGATATCTACTTGTAACTATTCTAGAAAGGCAGAATTTGGCTTAGAACATATCAAGCTCAATACAACTTCTGCTGTGAAAAGATGAAAACATCCTAGGAGCATAGTGTCATGTATATGGTAATTTATCAAAAATTAATTCTTTCGTTATTTGATCAAAGACAAACTTTGATTACAACAAAGGATTCTTTTAAAATAACTAATATATAATATATTAATATAGGGAGAAAGGTTCTGTAGAGAAACAATCTTATATTAAATAGAGATGAATAAAGTTCTTTATTCCAGAACTTCTTGGAATCTAAAAAGTCAGTGCACATTGTTACTCTCTAAGAGGAGGACCAGAAATGTATTTGACCAAAGATTTTTTTTGGGGGAAAAACAAAGATATTTCATGGGGCTGGGGTTTCACAGAGACAAAATAGTTGGGGAAAGATGCCATATTTGTGGCACACAGTACATGATAGACAACTGTGACTTCATTTCTGGTGCAAAACAATAACAATGGCAATTATTCTTCTTTGTGATTCTGTCAATGGTGACTTTGAAACCGTTTTCAAAGGGGGTTAAAAGAATATTAACCATCAATAAACCTGCTATGGCTCTCTAGTATTCTACTTCATCTGTCTCCTCAAAAAGAGAACTGTAGAGTGTTAAGAGAAATCCACTGTTGAACTTTATTTCAAAGCTAGAGTTCCTTACAATAAATAAATATAACAGAGAAATTCTGCAATGCCGTTAATTGCACAATACGTGGCTGTTCATGGAGACAACAACTAAAGCAGACGCAGAATTCCAGAAGCTTTATTAGGGAATGGCTTGGACAATGAATCTCTCAAGCCAAGCTCTGATTGGCAATCGAGTCCCTTTTATAATGTCACAGCTGTGCACCAAGCTCTAGTGGTATCTGAGCACAGCTGGGATCTGGCGTCAACAATATATATAATGGGAATTACTGCACTTTTGTTTGCACTTCTTCATGCTTTACTTTGAGGCACAATAGCAAACTTTTTGTCTACAATTTTCATCTTAATCTGTGACTTGTGTTCCTTTTGTTTTTGGAAAAAATTCACCAAACAGTCATGACAAAATCCCCTGATGATTATTAAAAAATTAGGACTCTTCCTTCTCCCAGAAAAAGCCAGTGTCTGAAGACAGACAGAAAATTGTAGAACATTCAGAAATCACACTCTTTCTATCATCTTAGGTATTTTCTTTCAGAAAAGGGATCAAACACATTTTTGAAATGTTGAAAAATCAGGTAGTGTAAGAATTTTCCCCCTCTCTGGATGAGCCTAAAGGAAAGTTTTGGCCATTCAAATTAGACTTTGATATGAACATTAAAACTCCAAATTCTTCATATGAGCCCTACTGGAATCCTGTGGAAGCTAAGCAACTCAAAAATGTTATTTTACAAGATAGTCTAAAAAGCAAGTGCATAGAGTGTGCTCTTTAATATTTTGATTTTGTATACTTAAATTTTTAGAATTACCTTTGAAGGGACACATTTTGAAGCTAGATGTACCACACTCTGTGATAACATCTAATTTGCTTACATGGTCTAAAATAAGAGGTGAAGTTTACATGTACCAAACAAAAAGTAAGACTAGTAGATAAAAACATATATTAAATAATCTTATATAAACATTTCTAAACATTACATTTTAGGATTACTTCATATGTATAGATGATACCTATGGAGCAAGATTTAAAGAAACAAATGCTTGTGTACAATCTGTTACTTTTCTCACTAGTTTCTAATTTCAAATATCAGAAATTGCTGCAAGACTAATTTTCTCTCCATACCAAATGAGAATGGAGTTTTAGAATCAAAACCTAAATCCTTGCTCAGATATAAGATGCTACCTGGCTCATTAGCAGCTTTGGAATTCCAGGTGTTGGATTGTCCTTAAATCTCTGGTGGTTCCTCAGAAGAATGAGATTTCAAAATAAGAGGCCTTTGACCAACATCTGCTTTTGTTTCCTCAACCTGTGTTTTCTTAGCACTCTCTTTTGTCATCTTTTCAGCCTCTCCACCTCTAAGCTAGCCCAAGAAAAACTGACTGGGGGGAAAGGTTTTATTTTCCAGGTTTTTCTGCCCTTTAAAACTGCAGCAGATAGAAGAAAAAAGGCAAAAATCCAATTATGTGTCTTCAAGATGACAGCCCAAAACTCATGTGTCTCCCTTGTCTCCATTAGAAAAAATATAGTATTTCTCTCTTAAAGGATGGAGAGAAATTTGTGGCAGATGTGATTGAAGCTCTCAGCTACGGGCACACACGGAGTGCACATTGTTTTGTTCAACTTGCTCTTCTTGGTTTTGAAACTCAAACTTCTTAGAGCAGACCACTAATATGATTTCACTCTAATACATTTAGTCAAATAAATAATATTATGCCAAATATAGTCATTAAAATATGAGTCTTTCTTAGGTAAATATTCCATTAAATCTAGATAGTATTATTAACGGTTAATATCTAGTTCCAACTTTTTGCTGAAGTCTTTGCTCAAGACTTTGCTTAAAAATTAGGTTTCTGGGGCCGGCCCGGTGGTGCAGCGGTTAAGTGCGCACTTTCCCCTTCTTGGCGGCCCGGGTTTTGCTGGTTCGGATCCCGGTTGCGTACACGGCACGGCTTGGCACACCATGCTGTGGCAGGCGTCCCACATATAAAGTAGAGGAAGATGGGCACAGATGTTAGCTCAGGGCCAGGGTTCCTCAGCGAAAAAGAGGAGGACTGGCGGTAGTTAGCTCAGGGCTAATCTTCCTTGGGAAAAAAAAAAAAAAAGAAAATTAGGTTTCAGAGAGCTGCCCTGATTGTCCTGTTTTACTGCTTCCGGTTCTGGGAACCTGGTCCTGATTAGCCTGCCATTCTTTGTCTTTTATCTGCTGCATTTATCACCTTGTAACATACTCTAGAAATCACTTATTCAATATGTCTCTTGTTTATTGTCTGCAACTCTTCCCTTGCTAGAAAGTAAACTCCACAGAGCCCGAGAATTTTGTTGAATTTATTCATGCATTCATCCTAAAGTATCTAAGAAAACGCCAGGCACAGCCCACACTAAATATTTGTAGAATGAACATCTGTATCTCAGAAATGTCTCTTCAAATTTATTCCTCTTTAAACAATTGTGATGGTTATTTCTTTTTCCAGTTTATATAAACCAAAGAAAGTCTTGATTTTACTCAAATTTGTTAATATTTCATTATCATCATATTTAGTACCGTCAAAAGCAGAGTTCACTAAACAATTATTTGTTTATGGTAACTGCTTATCTGCAAAGCCCACAGTTGAAACCA
The DNA here is from genome assembly GCF_037783145.1 of Equus przewalskii. Taxonomy (NCBI): domain Eukaryota; kingdom Metazoa; phylum Chordata; class Mammalia; order Perissodactyla; family Equidae; genus Equus; species Equus przewalskii. The sequence continues at coordinate 17,272,073 of NC_091858.1, read as the reverse complement.
TTGTCACGTATATCCAAGATAGACTAGTATACAAATAAACAAAAACCCTCTGGGAATTACATGTCTAACTGCTTTGGACACGTCAAGGTCCCAGAAATTTTAGTGTAATATTCAAGTTACTATTTTAATTTCTCTCTTTCCAATATTCTTACATAATCACTTAAAAATGATTTATCCCTGTTCCTGTGTTCCAGACTCTATAAGCCTCTATTTACCTTGGAAGTCAATGACTTCATCAAAGCAGATTGGAAAAATTGTCCTAATGCCAGAAAACTAAACCGAGTAAATGGGGAAAGCAAGTCAGGTCAGCGTTTGGAAAAAAGGGAGACGAGTTAGTGTTTCAGATTCTGGCACGCTCACAGGCCAGATGGGGTTCTCACGTAAAATTTTTGTCTGCTATTTAATACTGTAGTTGTGAACATACCAAAGTTGATGCTTCTCAAATTCTCTATGGCATGGGACCATTTAAAAAAAAATTTCTGGGGCCGGCCGGTGGCTGAGTACTTAAGTTTGTGCGCTCTGCGTTGGCGGCCCAGGGTTTCGCCGGTTCGGATCCTGGGCGCCAACATGGCACTGCTCATTAGGCCATGTTGAGGCAGTGTCCCACATACCACAACTGGAAGGACCCACACTAAAATATACAACTATGTACTTGGGGGATTTGGGGAGAAAAAGCAGAAAAAAAAGTTAAAACAATTTCTAATGTGTTGCATACCAATGCTTTTTAATAAAAGATAAAAATGTTGCATCTGTGTCAATTTGATATAAATATCGTTAAAGGTTTACTCAATTTTTATGCTTATTTTGTTGAATGGCAACAGACAGTTCAGACAGTGGCATTGGATTGAGGCCACACTGAGTGGCACAGGCAACCACACACTAAGAAGTAATCCATGTACCCATTAATGGCGCATCTTAGAACACTGGAACAAAGGGAAATACCAGGCAGAAGGGGTTGGTGTGGAGGTGAGAAGGCACACCTGTTAGCATGTGCTTGTCCCCCACTTGAGGACAGATGTAACTATAGTCACACTTCAGCTGTCCAGCGAGCAGATTTGATGGTAGACCCTCCCTTCTGAAACCTAGCCACCACGCAAGAGGCGGCTGCAGAAAGCTTGTGAGCTACCGTGGCAGTCGGTCTCTGACTTTGCACCAAAGCCGTGAACTTGATTGACTCCGTAGACGATGCTCTCCCTCAGACACTATTTAATCTGCTTCATGTCCAATTTTCGGCAAGCTTGATTATCTGATTTTCCAGCTCATAGACTAGAAACAGATGAAGACAGCTGGCAGCAGGGAGAAATAACTGTTACTGTTCTCTGACAACTGGAAGAGTTAATAGCTGACTGAATAATCAGACAAAAGGATGAAGAAAAGATGTGCAGTAGTCTAGGGCCACTTAGTATAGGGCTGACAGTTCCTGTCCACCTGTCCATGGCTTACTGTTCCAACATGTGGCTCTGCTGTGTGCTTGCTATGAACTTTCTAAGCCTCACCTTCATCGGTGAACTGTGGAAAATATCTTTTTCACAAGACTGTTTATATGTCAACTAATAGAACATATATTAAAGCACTTTGCAATTGCTAAAATGACTATCAATGAAAGTTATAATTATTATGATTTCTATGTTTCACTCTAGTACAATTGTGTTATTTAGTATACTGATCCTGTATCATCCAGATAAGTTACATTTTGCCCTATTTAAGAAATGACAACTCATTCTAGAAATAGTTCAATATAAATTTCATAACATTTCACTCTTAAAGCATTAGATCTTACTAATTGAAACATTCACTTATCTTATCACTTAAAAAGTCGAATAATTTTTTATCATATGTATTTTTGAACAAAATGAAAGCATAAATAAATAAATGCTAGTAATTCACTGATACGGGATGCATCATTTCCTGACAATGACAGATAGAAGAATTTGGGATTGGGCATGTTACCTTGATCAAGCCACCTTAACATTTTTGAGCCTGTCTCATTATGAATGCATGCACAGTACTCTCAGGGCCAGTTCATGGTATTATTTCAAAGACCAAAATATGAAAGGCAATTTACGTGCAAGGTTATGTTTTTATTTTATTGCATTATTTCTAAAAAATGGAGTCATCAAGATATTTCTTGGAAAAGTTATAATGTGTATTGGGTCTAAAAGAGAGAGAGTAATATTTCAGCAATTCTAGAGAATCACAGAAGGCATTCCAGGCAGTGGTCAAGGAATGGTAATGGGTCAGAGGCAGTAATGCTCATTTGCAAGTTTCAGGAACAACAACAACAAAATATACATCATTTGGATAGAAGGAATAAGTCTTCAGAAGTGAAAGAAGGGCGTGGAAACAAATCCTGATCAATGGAAGACAGTGGAGAAGTGTGATAGGAAACCAGACACAGATTAGCAATTCACATCACACGGAGAATGTGTTGTATTCTCTGTAATCCACTGTAGTTTCTTTCTCCTCTTAAATCCCTATCAAAGAGTTTTTCAGTAGGTTGGTTGAGAGATCTCAATTTCTAGCCAGTTTCTCTAAAGTGAGTAAGCCTTGTTAATTCACTTTTTGACTTATAAATTGGAAGTCAGAAGGGTGTACAACCTCAGATAAGCTGGGAGATTCTGATCTATGTGCAATGATTGAGGTTCTGGAACACAAGTCTGAACAGGCCTTTTCCCACATATCTACTAGCTTGTCTAGCATCCAGGAGATTCAAGGCAATATTTTATCCAGTCGTAGATAATGCCAAGAAGTCTGAATTCATCATCCTCGTCAGATATAATCAAATTAATTTGCAGCAAAACATGAATTGCAGTGTTTTTTTTCTTTTGCTTTATTCCACAACTTTATGGAGCTGGTATCAATTCTAAATCTATCAGACTTGCAAACACAGCAGTATTTTAACTTTTAATACCATTTTTAATGTGGTTAATTTTTGAAAGAAAATAGCTCCTAATATTGCACTATTTTATTAATTCTACTAACACTTAAATCCAAAGCATTTTAGCCAAATGAACTTGCTAGGTCAAAGCACTAGCAAAGGTTTATGCATATATAATATCTCTTTAGCCAAATACTGAAATATTGATGGATTTACATATTTTAAAAAATCTTTTTAAAAAAGCAATAATTCTGAATTTTTAGGCTATAATTTGATATCAAGAAAGCAAGCATTTTTAAAATGTCGATGCTTTTTTCCTTTAAATCCACTAAAATCATCACTTCTAACTGAAGTTTAAAATTTTACCCCCAAAATGATGTAAATAATGAGGTCTTCCCTGTCTATAGTAAGACTATCTGAGAAAAAGCCTATATAGAAAGAGAAAACAAGTATGAATGTTTTAAATAAGCACTGTTAGGTTAACTACTTTTCATTGTTTATTAAGATGTATTAGCTAGGAACTTGACAGGTGGAATACTGACCACAATAAAAAGAAGTATTTTGTAATTAAGATAAATTGTAACCCAGTCTGTTGATTACCGGTAATGCCAATCATATTTTTTAACGTTATCCATTCATGCATAGTCACAGAACTATGTATTTGAATCAGGTGAATTCAAAAGTTAGAGTTAAAGTTTTCCAGTGTTGAACGGACCATCGACGTATTTTAATCAAGAATAATAATGAGAGTCAGAACATCTCCTCATACATATATATACAACTGTCCCCAGCCTCCATCCCCACCGCAGTTCTCCATGAGGTAGTCATTTAATCAGTGAGGGAGATTTAGCTGTACCAGTCTCCTCCTGTGTCGTTCAATAGCATAGATGTCTCCCATTACTATGGCAATGCACACCTTGGATGAGTCAGAGGTGAAGTGTGTGGGATTTTTAATTGAATTTTATTTGCATCAGATCATTTGCACTCTTGAAGCCAAGGATACATTGCTGATGCTTGATCTATAAGAAGTACACTTGGAAGGCCTATGAGGTAGTGTGACTCAGCGGAGATGATCTTCTCAGTCAGTTGGCATGGTGACACCCAATCTGGTTTGAGGAGTCTGATCTCTTCTAAAAAGTACAGTGATATTGATGGCTGCTGCTCTTCTCCATTTTGGTTCCAATTACACACTCCTAAAATATATTTATTTATTTAACAATGACTTGCCAAGAAAATCCTATACGCATTTTTATAATATAAAAACCAACGACTCTAAAGTCTACATCTCTTACCTCTGACCTCTTTCCTGAATTCAAAGCGAATCTGCATGAGTCTACTTGAACTATCCAGCTGTGTTTTACCCTAAGATGTTCCAAGCAGAACTCTTGCTTCCTGATTTCCCCAAATATATTACCCTCCCAATATTTCCTCAGAGAGTCCTGAGATCTAAATCAGTTGAGAGATGCTTGAGTCAGACGGGTGGAGTGACAAACACCAGGTTTATTGGTGATCAAAGCCAGGTTGGAGGATGTGCTTAGTTATAGAGTGACAGTGAGATTCCTATAACTATACCCACTCCCAGGCTGAGCTGCAACGGACATCCCTCCCACTTGTCGACGTCCAGAAAACACACAAGCTGGAGGAACAGAGACTGTATGCCTTCTGAGGCCAAGCAGACACGAAAAGCAGGAAGGAACGGGCTGACTCCTCTTGCTTAGCTTCTTCTCCCAAATTTACCAATCAGGTAAGTCAAAGCTCCTCTCCTCAACAGGAGTGATGGGGCCGAAAGGGAGCAGACGGCTGTGTTAGCGGAGGGTCCTCAAATGGGAAACGTGAATCCATGAGAAAACAGGTCCCTCCAACATAGCCTATTATAGGCTTTAAACTCTGCTCAGACACATAAGCCACAAATCAACAGTGTCCTCCATTCCTCCTTTCTTCCTGATCTGCCCAAATCAAGTTCTGTTCTCCTTGTCTTCAAAATATACCCTGAATCCTTCCACTTCTTTGCCCCTGGAAAACTGCAATAGCTTCGTACTGATCCCCCGACTTCCACTCTTTCACCCCTGCAATCCATTCTCAGCACCATTATCATATCAGATCACATTCCTGTTTAAAACCTTCCAGTGGCTTCCGAACTCCTCAGACTGACTCAGTAACCTCTATAAATCCTCACCTTGTCTTCTTCTCTGACCTACCCCTCCCTCACTGAAGTCCAGCACACTGGTCTGCTTTTGATTCCTCAAGTGCAGCAAAATGCTCTTGCATTAGGGCCTCTGCACCAGCTCTCCCCTCTGCCTAGACTTCTTTGGCACTGGAACTTTCTGCACTGGCTCCCTTTTATTGTTCAGATCTCAGCTTAAATACCTCCTCAGACAAGCATTTCCTGACTATGCAACTTAAAGTAGCTGTAGGCCATTTCCAATCACTATAACACTCATGCCTCCAGGTATTGTCTTGTTCATTTGCTTTCAACCATTCATTCTTTACTTATTTTCTCTCTTCCTATCTAAAAATAAGTTAGCTGTCTTGTTTATTTATGCTATTGAAGTTATCTCTGAGCCTAGAACATTCTTTATGATATCACAAAAGTTTAATAACATGTGCTGAATGACTATGTGTGTACAGGATAAAATACTTCTGAAAGACATAGGCTTTGTGCCAGGGAACCTTAGACAGAGGGTTAAATTGATATGATTGACTTACTCTCAGTGTCTGATAGCATTTCAGTATCAGCATCTTAAATGGAATGCAAAAGGCATCAAGTTTTGAGTTTCGTAGAGATGAGAGCATTTATGAAAACACGTTTGGTTTCTCGATAAATTAGTGGAACGCAAACAACTGCTCAGTGCCTCTAGACAGGAGTGAAATTTTAAAATGTGGTGCCAGTTATCAGTTTGCACTTAGACTGTGTCAACCTCTGAGATGTAGGTTTACCTTACCCAGAACAATAGGCTTTTCAAAAATTTACATGGAACTGAGGGGCATGCTGAAACAATCTCAACCTGTCCGGCGCTGATCAGACACAGCTGTACACATTGGGTGAACTGGTGCACGACTGTGATGATGGAGGCGATGTCTTTTCTTGACTATGTGCCTGGCTTTGCATGTACTGTCTTATTGAATCTTATACAAAACTCCTCTGATGTAGGAATAATTATTATTCCCACTTACTGATGAGGGAACTGAGTCTTAGATTAAAAAACTTATCACATAACTAATGTTTTCAAGCCAAGATTCAAATCTAGGCTAGAATCCAGAAATTGATTTATTAAATATTATTTCTACAGATAATTTTCAAGGGTACTAGGAAAGGTTCTGAGAGGCAACTTATGAGACCCTGTGTTTTTGACCCAGAACAATGTGTTGGAGGATTCTGAGTGTAGAATGGGTAACCATGGTAACAGGGCCTCCTTGGTCTAACCCCGTGAAAGAAGTTGACTCATTCTCTCTTCCTTTCCCTCTTCCTTTCCCTCTCTTCTCTCTTTCATTCAAAACACACTACTTTGTGATCTTATGAACAGGGTGTGATACAAAGGAGGAGAAAGTCATTTCTAAGCGCCTCCCAACCCACATGCCACTATCACCACCATCACCACCACCACCACTACCACCACCCCCATGTAATTTCCCTGGTGGAGCAGTCATACATGTGGCTCATGATCCCCCTACTAGCCTATTACAGCAGCAGCCACCACTGGCGGGAGCTGCTCTGAGTGTAGGCACCATGGACAAGCAGGGACTCCAGCAGAACGGGGAGTGGGTGAGTCCATGTGAAGCACTACCCGAGGACTCCAAGAAATATTTGGGGGAAGCTTTGCAGGAGGATGGAGTCCCTGGATTAACTGCTTGGGGTAATGAGACCCATAAGTTGTAATTTTTATGGTTAATTTGCAAATACAATGGAGGGCAGTGATTTTTTTTAAGCAATAAAGGCTGTGAAGTGAATGTAAACTTCTAGCAACAGGAGGTACAGAGAATGAGAATTTTTGCTATTCATATTAGTCCCCACATACCAGAAAAATGGAAATAAGAAGAAAAAGGAGATGCAGACGCAACAGGAGCAGCAGAAAATTCAGAGTGAGACCATCAAAAAAGAGATCAATAAGATACAAACAGAAATTTTAATAGATCACTAGAAGGGAGGTGCTATGGTCTGAATGCTTGTGTCCCTCCCGGATTCACATGCTGGAATCTTAATGCCCAACGTAATGGTGTTAGAAGGTAGGCCCTTTGGGAGGTGATTAGGTGATGAGGGTGGAACCCTCATGGATGAGATTAGTGCTCTTAGAAAAGAGAACCCACAGAGCTCACATGCCCCTTCCACCGTGTGAGCATACAAGTTTGCCACCCAGAAGAGCTCCCTCAGCTGACCGTGCTGGCACCCTGGTCTCAGACTTCTAGCCTCCAGGGCTGTGAGAAATAGATTACTGTTGTGTATCAGCCACCTGGTCTGTGGTATTTTGTTAGCGCAGCCCGAAAGGACTAAGACAGGAGAGATTGGAAACTGATGTAGAACCACATTATTTATTATATACTTATGTTTCAGGTAGCAATAAAATAAATTGTACTCAGTTTTATTTTATAGTGTTCATTCAGATATTCTCAAATAGTCCATCTATCATATGTGTTTGTCAATTGACTTAAAGAAAATTTCTCAGTTTTACTATAAAGATTTTATCGCAGTAATCTCTCTCAGGTCTTCCAGAATTTTGAGATCTGTAATGAGGAGACCTGTTCTTACAGAAGGCTGCTTGGGCTGGCTTCTTTCTGCCTGGAGATACTAGCTATGCAGCAGTACGTGAGAAATCAGACTGCTCACTCACATAAAGCTGAACTGTCCTGACAGAACTGTGAGGCTACCACAATGCTTACACCCACTCTAAAGGAATCAATCCTTTTATAAAGTCAAGATGGACTATTGGTCGTAGAACCACCTCCGATTTTGGTGATATGTACACTGAAGGACTGACCATATGGGGTGTTTTAGAGAAAATAACCATGTGTCTGTGCTGAGTGGCCAAGTGCTGTTGGACACCTGACCACAGGTACAGGGAGCTGGTGATTAGAGCCTCATGTTTCCCGAGTAGAAACATGTTGGGGCTTAAGACCCATCAGAACAGTTGCATTGAATCAGCAATAAGCATAGATATAAAGTAACAATTTGTTAAGTGCTTAGTGAAGAGATGATAATAAGCAGCCTTCACCCACAAAGAAACATACAAAATGAAGCTAGAATTCCTGAGAAAGTGGATACAATCATTCTGGAGCTGCACCTGTGGCCACACACAAAACAGGTATAAACATCCCCCAGTGTGGATGCCTTGGGGACCGGATACCATGCCCAGCACGTCCTTTGGCCTCCATGAAACTGGTTTGTTTACAGAATGGTTCGGCCGTTTCTTTATTGACAGCTGCATGCCAGCAGGTCCTGTCAACTGTGGTGGTTTCCCAGCTGTCTACATAAATGCTGCAGTGCCTCGGGCTTGTTTTCAGTACATCCTTGAAGTGTTTCTTGAGACCACTCATCCTTGGCCTATTTACCCTCTCTCATTTCAGAAGGGAGATGTTCGAGTAAACAAATAGTTTTTATTATCCTCACTGGCCCTGAGAAATTGAATAGATTTTTGACCTGTCTTGGATCCAGCTCCCAAATGTGGCTACACTTTAGGTTTTGCTGCTGGTCATCCCTTCTTGATTGTGGAGAAAAAGCATCAGTAACATGAATAGCATCTAACTGGACAGTGTGTGCCGTAGCTGTGTATGCCCACTAGACGCAAACCTGTTTCTTCTCCACGTATCCCACAGACACATCTTATTCGCTTTTTTTCTTTATGTTTTATCAATTTAACTTTTAAAATATATATATGTTTCCCCTTAGTCATAATAATTACTATTTGTTGAGCATATAATATGTGACAGATGCTTTTTTGCGTATTACTTCTTATCCTCAAAACAACTGTGCAATGAGGAAAACAGAGCATCATAAAGGTTAAGTAACTGGTCCAGGCACATAGAGTTGGTCAGTGCTAGAGTCAAAATTTGAAAGCAAGTTTGTCTGAGTCCTTTCTCCAATATCATCCTGCCTTTCATACTTAGCTCTTTTCTCTTTCCTAAGCACTAATTATCTCAGAAGACGAATCAAAGGATCAGAAAGGAAAAAAGGAAGGAATGGAGGGAAGGAGGGAGGCAGGTAGGAAGGAAGTTCATTAAGAAAAGGAAATAGGCATTACTGAAGTGATTGCAAGTACTTTTGGAGGAACTGTTGGAGGTTACCTATTACTTTGTATTGTAGGTGGTAAGGGAAAGATTAAATACACCCCACTTCAATTCGTGGGAATAAAATAGATGCTCGGAGAAGCTCCTTCCATTCATAACAACTTTATGATTCCATTATTCAGATCATTTTCTTTTCAATTTGCTGGCTTGTTCATAAGGGTGCATAGCTAAGAATTTTATTTCAGTGAAATGTAGAAGAGAAATTTATTGAGACAATCTAATCCATCTAGATTTTCATTTCAGAAAAGGGATATATATCTGTGCATTAAATAATCAAATAAGGGAGATAAGTCTACTATATTTTCATTTACGGAGTCACCATGTGATACTTGCATTTTTCTCTAATGCACACTAGATATCATTTTTAAAATGTTACCATAACTCCATTCCTTAAAAATCCACTTATTTACCATTAAGAATTTGGCACCAGATACTATTTCTGCAGAATAGCTTTTCAAAATATAAACCTAAGAGCAAGATAACTTTCCACATTTTAAATGTGGTTTGGTCGCTTACCATGCATGAGAAAACAAAACCAAATACTATCTTCTGGCCTTAAAAATGAATAGGAAAAAAAATCACTGAAAAGCAAATGCTGAGGAGTAATAAAGAGTAAGTATTTCATTTATCCTTTCACCTGTTGGATTAATCAGTAAGCAGAGAATATAATGTGCACACAGGGTATAATAGAAAAAGTCTCTACCTACCCAATTAATCCATTAATATGGATAAGCATGGATTTCAGTAGCTTTTAAAATAATGCAATAGGGCAGATATGCAGAGAATTCTATACATAGGTTCAAAAATAAATGCAAATATGACCTACTCATTGAGATATTCCTGATTTGATATAATTGCTTGGTAAATTATGTCAGCACTAGATAATACATTTCTACTAATAATCACTATAGTTACATGAGAAAAGAATGAATATATATTATATATGTGCTCATAATTTTGTGATTTTTCTTTATCAACATCAATATAATTAATGCTATTGCATTTCATGTACAATGGATATTCAAGATGATAATTTCATGCAATAATAAATATTTGGGAGAAATACTATTAAATGATATTTTAAACCAGGATGTAATTTTGCTGTTAGCAGAGTAGGCAACATAGAGTTTGACAATTATACAATTTTCATTGGGAAAACATTTATAACCAGTGAGAATTTACTAAGATATGACAGAAGAATTCATTCAAAATTCAGACAGTTTGGAATTTAAGTATTAAAATCTAGTCTATAGAATTTCAGCTATTATAAGGAAAAATATTATCTTGCAATTGGCTATCCTTACTGTGCTCTTACAAATGAGGTCATGTTAAATATTTATGTGAATATTTTAGATTATTTCTTAATTTTTCTTAAAATATCTATAAAATCATTGGAGAAAGCCAAATTATCTGTTTTATTTAGATTTTTCATTTAAATGGTTAGAAAAGCATCACTTGAATTGCTTTAACAAACATACAGACAAGACCATGAGGACACTTCTGAAGGGACTCTGTAATGGCCAGGCTTTTCCTTGCAAATTCAAAAAGACAAACAGGCTGGTTAACAGGCTTATAACTCCTGGGAGATCCTGGATGAACTTCAATAGAACCTACCCAAATATTGGTTGATCAAAAATACATTATCAGAGTTCAACTGCTTTGAATATATAAGGAGAAAATAAAAAAATTTTTCTAAATATTTAAGCAAAATTTCTATCTTTATGACTCTTACTTCCTTGAAGGCACAAAAAGATATAAAAACTGAAAGAAAAGCAAACAAACAGCTATGATTGGTTTGTGAATTTTTGAAATTTAAAGAAAAAATTGCAGAAACAAAAATCTTGATTTTACTATTTTCTGATTCATCAACAGATAAAACCGTGTATGATGACTAAATTTTAGAAACCAGGACAGAACCTGAGAGGCTTGCCAATGAGCTAAGTTTTGAATAATTACCACGTACGAGGAGTGGCAGCTCTGCAAATTATTGTTTTGTACAGAGCATATGTAAGCTCGAATGTCACATTGTGGCCATGGATGGCCAGGACCTTGGGAACAGATCCAGGAGATCTCTGGAGTTCCTCTCTTGTGCCTTTCTGACCAGAGCTATAAGTTCAAGCAAAAGCCAGGTGGATACAGAGCTTCTCAGGTACAACTTTAGAGTCAGTTCTGATTTCCTTCCTCCAGCTTTCTGTAATGCCAGTGGGTGAAGCATCATCAGGCTGTCACACGCACTTTCCTTCCAGTCACCCCTCATGCCTGTACCAGTTGTCTAAGTGCACGTTTAAGGAGACATGCTTTGTGAGTATTTTAAAATGGATTTTGTCTTAATCAGAAACTTGAATTTTTATATAAATTAGTACTTCTTGAAGTGACCACTGACCTGAAAGTAAATGAATAAATGCTGCTGGCTTCTTAAAAATCATGAAATGGATACAATAAGAGAAAAGTAACACAATGTAACTCTGAAAGTCTTGAAATATTTTCTATCGAGATGTCGATGCATGTAAGATATGTTAATGCCCTACATTTAGTAAAATTGCAGAAGCTAATAATCCTGGTTAAGTTATTCTCTGATTCATCAATAGATAAAACATCAAAACCATAAATTAAGAATTTTTTAATTAAGAAATAAATTATCTTAAACTATTTCACATTAAAAACACTCTTCTTTTTGTCTTTCTGTACACAAATATTTTGATTTGATTTCTTTCATGTAAACATTGAATTTCAAGGCCAGTTCTTTTCCTTACTGTTATTAACAACGGGCTAACATTATTCCTCTGCTAGGAGATAATTATTCATTTCTCAGTAAGATCACATATTCTCTTGTTTATTAAAAGTAGCAGAAATATTTATAAGTATATACATAAATACTAATACATATTTTCTCTGAAAACCTAAAGCAAAGGATCCTTTATTAATAATTGTTATTAATACTATTAATATTAATAACTAATAATTATTATAATATTATTATATTTAAATGAGTGAGAGAAACACTTTAAGTGAAAGAAACTTTTTAAAAATTTGGCATGGTTTTGATCAGGGTTATGTAATTATCTCTACAGAGGAAATTATTTTAACATATATTATTAAAATTATTTTAATAATTACCTAAAGAAAAAATGGACAAATACCCGGCCATATTAGAAACGCCAGCTTATTAAATTTTTCATTTGATAAATATGCATATTTATCATGAATAGTTATGAAGAGAGTGATGGGCATACGCAAAGAATAAACTTATAGGAGCCTCAGAGTTAACTTCTGACCCAGAAACTTCTTAGGTCTTATTCTCTATGTCATTGTCAATTAGCCACTAAGAAATGGTTAACTGAGATTTTTTCACCATCCTCATTAAATAAGGTATGACACTGGATGACAATTTGTTTGATCAAAGTGGAGTCCTAACCCTGTCCTAAGAAAGTTAGACTGGATCTATCTCTGACTTTTCTTACTGAAATGGACTGCTAAAACTATGATATTGATATAAATGGAGATTAGTACTAATTTCACATATAGGAGAGACAGCTGTATAGTCTGGGCCATGATTTTGAAACACAGGAAATAGGGAATATTTTATGACTTCAGTATGTGTGTCTGTGTGCATGTGTGTGTATATGTGCCTATGCGTGTGCATGTATGTGTGTGTTGTTGGCAACAAACTCAGTATGAGGACAGTTTTTGCTTAAGAATAATTTTGATTGTCAGGGGATTGAAACTGTCTATTTCTAGTTTCAATCTCTTCTTTTATTTATTTATTTATTTTTTACTAACCCAGGTATTGTTTTTCAGTTTCTTCACTTTACAGCTGAAGATATTGGGCCAATGAAATAAATTTTGGTGATCTTTAAATTATTTTTCTTAAAGTGTAGTTACATCTACTATACTTTTATTATAACTTCAAAGTCTCCTCGGATGAGAAATAACAGAGAAGTGGCAATTTCCACTTTGATATTTCCGGGACCTACATCTACATGGAGGGTCTGCACAGGGACAGGACCAGGGTCTATAACAGGGGAGTCTGCGTGGGGACAGCATCCACGTCTACATGGAGGGTCTGCATGCAGGCAGGACTCTGGTTATAATGAGAGGGCCTGCCTGGGGACAGGATCCAGGTCTATAATGAGAGGAAACTGAAATGAAAATGGGAATATCACAAATAGCTCCACCAATTATGAGGAAATACACAAGCAGATAAGAGAAGATTAAGAGCAAATTCAAGAGGGCATGCCACTTGAAACGAGTGTCACAAGTGGGTGGAGAGATGCACAAAGACACAGAAAATGAGACAATATCCTAGTTTAAGATTATTTTGATAAGAGGAGATAGAATGTGGACCTTTTAAAGTGCTACTTTTTTCTGCTTGGACATTTTTATGGAAAATTTGGAAAATAGACAAAAAGGCAATACATTTATATAGTTAGAATTGATTTATTTCTATTTGGGAGTATGAAATTAGCATTTTGTGTGGAAATTCTGAATAGATTAAAAGGCAAATGTGACCCATAATAAATGTATATTTGAACTGATGCTAAAATTTCCATTTACAACATTTTATGATTCTAACATATTTCTCATATGTAAGTTTTTAATGACATTATATCCTCAAGGTAATACAATAACAAATGGTGCTATCTATCCCAAACAGTAATTATACTTCAATTAGTATTTTAATGGGATACTTAAGCCTGGTGTTTTTTAGTTATCTCAATATTAAGATACATGCATGTTAAGGATGCTCTTTTGTTTAAATTTGTTCTTTTTCTGATTTAATAGAATTATAGGGGCTGGCCTGGTGGTGTACAGGTTAAGTTTGTGTGCTCTGCTTTGGCGGCCAGTGTTCGAAGGTTAGGATCCTGGGTGCACACCTACACAATGCTTGTCAAGCCATGCTGTGGTGGCATCCCACATACAAAATAGAGGGAGATGGGTATAGATGTTAGCTCAGCGACAGTCTTCCTCAAGAAAAAAAAAAAAAAAAGAATTATAGCTAATACTTAAGAACTTGAAATATGTCAGCCATATTAATCCCCATTTTACAGAAGAGGAAATTGAGGAACAGAGATGTGCCCAGGGTCACATAGTGAGCACGTGACAGCAAGAATGTGTTCCCAGCCATAGGGCTTGAGAGACCATGACTTTATCATTGCCCCCTGTTGTAGCTCACACTTCACTGTTATTTATAATAAATTAGAATCATAATTTTGCAGAACTATAATGCTGAATTTAAGAATTTGTGAATATGCAAGATATTCTTTAATCGAAGCCTAGAATTTTCAAAAGATATGTTTAAATGTTTCATTTCAAAGCTGTATTCTGTATAGGTTTTCTGTAACATAGTATCAAAATCTGGCATACAAAAACGAAGAGAATTGATTTCTTATCTAAATATGCTTTTGTATTTGAGGTTGGAAATGCTCATGGTAAGAGCATTTTGATGTTGTGACTATCAAATGGAACATTTCCATTTTTTTCTTTCTTTTATTGTCCTTTTGTAGATATATTTTTTCCCTTGGAAAAGCTAATTGCTCATCTGTGGAGGGCAGAATGTTTTCATTCAGCTCTTGAATTTTGGTACTAATGTTGTTGCAACAATTAAGTCTACCAGCCAAAGTGCCTAACTTAGCATAGCACACTTTCCTCTTAAGTTATTTTCAAGAATTATTTTCTTTCTTTGAAAAATAACTAAGAATTTGTTCCTTCAAATGCATGACACAGCACTTTGCTCATTGATATTTTAATATGCTAAAGTTAACATTTTGCTAGCTTCCTTTGCATTACAGAAGTATGCAAAGAGGCACATTTACAATTCCCTCGTGGTATAATTTCCAATATTAACAGTCTTGAGAAATGCAGATTGAAAATTTCAGGATAGGTTTTTACAATTTATCTATGAAAATACCATTGGGTTAAAATATAATCCCATCACAGAATTTTTTAAAGTGTCTAATTAATCTTCTGCCACATTCCACTGTAGGTGGATCACCAGGAGTGTAAATTCCAACAGGAAGCCTATGATTTCCTATATTCTTAAATGTAGATTCACTAACTTGTGTCACTTGCGGGGACTTTTGCACAACTTAAAAATTGGTTAATTATTAATTATCTATCTTTTTTTCATGGGGCAAACAAGGGCTAATAATTGGGCTTTCCTTTGACATCAATGGACTCAGAACTTTCAAAACTAAATTGGGTCTTTTCTAAGTTTCTTGACTTAGTGTTCTTCAATGTTGGATGCTGAATCATTATTTACCTTTCTCTAAATCATACCATTGGATAGCAGAATTTTCACCAGTTCGTGTTCTGCTTTAGCACCAATAAAATTTTGCCAATATTGCTATATACTACTCAATACTAATAACAATGACAACATTGAATATTATTGAGCTCTTACTACATGCCAGACAATGTTGTAAATTATTTATATTAATACTTAATTCTCTCCTCAACGATATGTGGTTGCAGTTAAGCCACTTTCCCAAGGTCACACAACTAGTAAGTAGAGAAACCAGACATATAACCCATGAAATGTCTCCACGGAGCCCCTATTTTTTACTTAGCCTCTCTAAATGATTCAGCCAGAGAATGTGATTTCATTTTCTTCATTATTAATTTAAAAACTTCCTAAGAAGCAAATTGAACCTTAGATGATATTTAACCTTATTATCAAAAGACTTGACTAGTCCTTATTATGCTGCCATCAGTCTCCTAAAGTAAAATAGTTCTGACCTTATAAGGTTTGAATGTTTCATTGTAATATGACATTTCAGATTCCTGGGAATAATTGCTGAGCTACTTTATTTTAATTGCCATGCATAATATACAATGGAATGGGGAATTCTTCCATCAAACTCGAACTATCAGATACTCCTTTGATAATGAATCTTGGAATTTTAAATATTTGGTTTTGTTTCATTTATTTGGTCGCTAATGGTACTCACACTGTTTATGTTAGCACAGCTTAGGTTGACTTCAGAGCAATATCACCCTATGTATTATTATATTTTCAACTGATGTGCTATGGGAAAAAGTAGGGGTCAAAGATGAAACCAGTCGGAACGTCGTTTTAGAAATTTCACAATATGGCAGACTGCTCTAAAAATAAAGTTAAACATAGCCATGATAAGTACACTTCTGTCCCCAGAACAGTGTAGCAATGCCTGTCATTGTCTATAAAGGTCTCCAGTTATTCATTTGTAGCTCTTCAGAACTGTGTCCCCATTTGAGTGGAACTCTTTGCTGCCTGATACTGCTATCATACTGAAAAACTTATGGAATGTTCCAGGAAACATTGTATCTTTCTTTAGTGTTCTCTTGGTCTTACCCAAGTTTCTTGCCTTCTGTTAGCTGTAAATTGCACCTGGCAGCTCTATACCACGCATGGCCAGTTCTCTGATAGTAGAAAAAATAAATTACACATATTAGTCACAATTTAGTGCTTGTACTATAACTCATAAGACGATAAGTCAAGACCTTGGGAAAAATAATGTATTCATAGATTCTGATGGTATGTGATGACATGGATTTAGAATGAATTAGAAGGTTTTGAAATTAGAACGGGGGCTCTTTTACTTAGAAAAATGAGTGACTAGGTACAACATCCCACAATTATCCATAAACATCAAGAGTTATTTGAAATTTGGAAACTTCGTTGTAATGATGTTATCACCATTTGGAGAAGGACTATGCCTACCAAAATCAGGAACTCTACTACTTTTTGTGAAAATAATGTAAATGGTTCCACCATGGGTAACTTACTAATGGGTGTGATGCTCCTGTCCCTTCAGAAGCCTGTACCATCCAGAACACCATTAAAGCGATCTAGAGAGAAAAGTACAAGATAGAACAGCAGTTTTCAACCTGACTACATTGATCAGGATTGATGTGGGAGTTATTTAGAAACACATCTGCACAGATACCACTTCTGATATGCTGATCAGAACTTGGAGGTGGAGGTGGGGTAGTGGTGAGAATCTGTATTTCAACTGGACACAAAAATACATTCAGGAATTCTTCACTTCTGTCTGATGATCACTTGGGAATCCCTGATGTAAAGGAGTGTTTGGAGTCAGACATCCTGTTTTTGGATCAATTTTTACCATTCACCAGGTCTTCAATGCTTCAGTTACCCCTTTACAACACATACTTTGAAGAGTTGGGGAGCATGACACACACTGCATGTTAACTGCCTTACACAAGACATGACCTCCATTAGTGTTTCTAAAATCAAGAGCAATTACTATTATAATTGTCATCACCAGCTACACTTGTGAGGTAGAGATCACAGATAATATCCATTGGGCCTGGGTAGGAAGGAATTACATTATTGCTAAAAAAAAATGAATCCTCTGTAACCACTCTGGATGTTGAGGTTTGAGTCATAAATCTTGATTTCCCATTTCCACTTGAATCTTATATATAGATAGATAGAGAGATAATCTCTTTATATAATCTGTATCTATAACGATTCTTTATATTGTCGATGAAAATAATCCATAACCAATCTATAAATGAAAATTTGGGTAAGTTTATTCTGAGCTGAAATCTGAGGGCCATGGCCCAGGACCTTTCTTCCCAAAGGAAGAAAGGGCACCAAAGAAGTGAGGTATACAGAGTGGTTATATACCCCCAAACAGGACATTTCACATAGGATTGAAATGTCCCTCCCACAATAGTCACAAGATTGCCCTGTCAGCACAGCACTTGATGGACACAGCAGGTCATGGGTCTGCTATCTTGATGGGCGTAGCAGGAGGCAAGTCTGGAGCTGGGTGGTCACAGGTGAGTGCAGCAATCAGTTTCTAGCCTAAGGAAAGATGCTTAATCCTTAAGGAGATGCCAACATTGGGAGGGGGAGTGAAGTTGCACGTTTATCTCAAGGGCCTTTGTTCTTGCCATAGGGAATATCTAAAGCAGATACACAATGCATCCTCAACAGTCACGGTCAGGCCCTTTTGGAAAGACAAAGTCAGGCCAAATTAGGTTTACACAAAATGGCTTCCTCATGTTCTCCAATATATCCTATTACTTGCCATTTTTATTTGTCATTTTCCCCTTTTGATCTATAATCTTTCGATAGAAAGCATTGATGATCAAAATATTGTCCCTCGGAGCCAGGGTGGTTGCTGCCTGCCCTGGGTCCATCATATCCCTCAGTGCTAGGCTTTTATCTCATTTATTTGCCTAGTCATCCACGTTGGGGGAAATAGTGGACAAGCATGGAAGTATATGTATTAACAGAGGAAGCATTTCATAGATTATGTAATTTTCAATTAATTTTAGATTGTTGCACAAACATTGTATACGTGCTTCTCTATGACACTTTCATTTACATTGTATATGATCATAGAACAAGTACAGTAACAATAATAATTCAACATTTGAAAACGTTAGTTTAAAATGAGTTCTTAGGCATGGTTTTTATCAGAAAAGGCAATTTGTCCAGGGTTATAAGATAGAGAGGCCATTTTAAGCCATTGAGCAGTCATTACTTTAGTTTGTATGCTACTCTTACAACACTGAGTAAAGAAAACAACAATTAGTTTGAACATTATGACTAACACAAGAATTCCAATAAGTAATAGAAATAGGAATTGCAATCCAGATCGAAAAAAGGAACTGATACTGAAAAGGGAGCCAACCAAACAAATCAAAGGGAGTGCAGGATTCACATGAGGCATCCACTTGCTTCTTCATGTGCTTTAGCAGAGATGACGCATTGGAAGATTCATCACGTATAAAAGCACAGCATCCCGTCTGAATGACTGTATATGTACCACCATGGGATGCAGTAAGAATATCTAAAGCCATTCTGTTTTGAAGGACAGCCCTTCTCATTAAAAACATTTCAGTATTTAAATAAGGTTATTACTGCTTGACTATCATTAAGGGCTTCCTGAGTAAATTTAGTCAGAGCTTTCATATGTAATAATGACATCTTTTAGCCACAAAGAAGCAGCACATATAGTTGCAAATATAGCCATACCAGTGGAACACTGAACAAGCCCATCTGGCCTTAAAGAGAGGGAGATTGGCAACAGGTTTTAACTCAGCCTGACTCCTTCCCTGCTTTTAGAGGAAACTCAGGGTGCAGTATTTTAGCCATCCAGGCAGTAGCCAAGGCCAAAGATTTGTTCCACATAACCACTGAGTTCCATTAGGAGTCACTCGATAAGTACCTCGCCTTCAAGACTAGTCTGTTCCAAATTAATCACTTTAAGCATGATAGTATTCCAAACAAATTATAAAATAGGTATACAGTTTAAGCATAACAAATGTTTAAATGAGGAGATATAAGGTTGGGAATACAGGCCTGGTCCAGAGTCTTGGGACAACTGTCTACAACTGACACCATCTTCTTCTCCTCCTGGTATGGTCCTTTCCAACTGGGCTATATAGTGTCTTTTATTGATGTCTCTTTCAATAAATAAATTCTCCAGGTTATAGTCCATGATCCTTAAGTTCTGGGAGTTCTCTGTGAAAGCTATCAATCTTTCATTTTTTTAAGCACCTCAATAAGACCATGACAACAATTTAATATGCCCCTTAAGCAAAGTTTGTTCATATATTTCTTCATCTAATTGCATAGGCTGTTTTATTATTATTTCAAAAGGAGACAGCCCATGTTTACAAAAAGTATAGATCTAAGATTAAGGAGCACTAGCATAAGAGCTCTTGGCCATGAGAGAGTAAATGCTTCTTAAAACTTGCCAATTTAGTTTTGGTTGTGCCGTTAGTTCTTTCTACCAGTCCTGAGGATTGAGGATGGTAGGCGGAATGGAAATGCTGCAGTATTTGCCAAGTATTACAAACAGATTTGAGTTCCCCAGTCACTGTGTAACTCAGGAGGAATTCCTCAAACAGGAATTATTCTCTCTAATAGTAATTTACCTACTGTTAAAGCTGTTGCTCTTCTGCAAGGAAAGGCCTCAAAACAATGTGAGAACATACAGATCATTACAAGATGTATGGTGGTGGCATTTGGACAAAGTCCAATTGTCATACCTCAAAGGGTCCCTTAGGAAGGGGAAAGTGGCTTTGTGACTCACGAAGTGGCTTCTCTGGATTATACTTTGGGCATATAGCACAAGTAGTAGAGGCTATATGATCCACTGGGAGAAAGTTGCCAAAAAGTATTATTTTTCCCTTTTGCTGCAACCTATATATATATTATTTAAGACCCATTTGTAAACCAAATTAAACAATAGAATGCAGTTGTGATCCTCTCTCCTCGTGATGTTGGAAGCAACGTAGCTAATGTGGGGTCGGTGAGCTGAGGAGTCAAAAGAAAGATTTTTTGGACTCTCTCAAGGTCTGGAAGTAGTGCTCTTCCATCTAGAGAATAGCATGGGGACAAGACTCATGGGCAGGAGGAGCTGCTGCTGCAAACATGGGTTGACAGTAGGGCTAAATCGAAGGCATGGGCATGCGAGTTATCTCTTTACAAGACAAAGGAAAGAATACATAAAGAAGTTAAAATGGTATCAGTGCAGGTGGGATCTGGCTATTGGGTGGTCCTATAACTTTCAGATAAGAATCAAATCAGATTAAGTAAATGCCAGAAGCCACCACCCTAAATACTATCTTTAGCTAAAGACAAAGGAGGATGTAGGTGGTGGGGGGAGTCAGCTACGTGAGGTCACCAGACAAGCACAATAAACAAGACTTAAGTCCTTGCCACACCCATTAAGAGTTTCTGGAGATAAGGTCTTCCCGTTCCTCCTGGTGCAGAGAGGGAAACATCCACAGATTGAGACTTCCTTCACAAATGCAAATGTCTCTTATCAAAGGGCAAGCAATTTCTGCTTCTCAGAGTCTCCTTCTCATCTGCAATTTTCAACAGTAACCAGCCTAAAATAATCCTCATCAGTAGCAAGGTTAAAATAGTGAATAACATTTACTTACACAATATAACCTAAGGTTTATTATCATTTACTTGACAAAGCTTCTCATGCAATTTAGCATTCCAAACAAGCCTAATTAGTGTCCCTCCTTTATAGGAAGAGAGAGCAAATTTCTTTGAGAAGTCCCAGGGGCCCTCTGAAAATCCTCAGAGAAATTCTCTTCCTTCATCCAGGTCAAAAGAAAGCCTTTATTCAGGATTTGAATATTTTTGAGGGAGAAGCTTGTCAAAAATATCAAAAGGTTTTTTAAACACTTACTTAAACAAGATCAAGAGGTTGCTGATCTTGTCATTGTAAAACAAGGGTCAGTGAAACAATGCTTCATAATATTTAATCAAAGTGACAATAGCAAAAAAAACCTTAATAGAGAGACCTCTGTCTTTTTGTACCTAGGAAATTACCTTAACAAAACATGGATCTTCTATAAACTTACTCAGAAGAAAAAACCTTTTATAACTTCTTTATCAAGAGCAGACTAAGAGTTTAAGAAAATTATCCTTTCAAAAGAGAAAGTCAAATTTTAATTTCTGCATCAGCTTATTTTTAACATTAAAACTCATTCACTTAATTGGATTTACTTTAATCTTAGCCAACTTGACCAGGCATAAAACTCCTTTCAGAATTTCTCCTTCACAAACCTTCCAAAACTTTCTTTTAGCCTTCAGAATTTGTCCCATGTCTTTTTTTTTTTCCTCCTAGTACTTTAGGACAAATTTATATTTCTTAACCCAACAAACAAAATATTTCCATTCTTTATACCTTCTTTACTGAAAACTTACACCTTACTTTCCTTGAATACAGAGCTGTTTTTCTTGTTAATTTCTAGCAGCTTTAATCACATATATGCTAGAAATCTTTAACCTTTAACAGACCATAGTAAACACTAAAAAGGTAAGCAATTACAAATTGTCTTTTATCCCAGCATTCTAAACACTTCATAATTTCTAGAAACGTGCCACACTTTACAGTAAAAGACCCAAAGACTTTTAGCCTCTCTGCAATAAGAAGCCAAAAGTAGATAATTTAGATATGTTTAGCAATGTTTGTGTTCTATCCAATCCAAAAATGACCTAGATACTCAGATTTTTATCATTTAACTTAACTTAGCAAAATCTAAAGTTTTAAGTTACCAAAAAGAATTTGGAAGCTGTTTTTTCCCAAGTATACAGACCATAAAACAGTTATTTTACCCACTTTTGTCTATTTAAATCATTTGTTTCCAACAATTATGTTCAGATTACCTACGAAAACTTCACAAGGCATTAGACAAAGAGCTATCATTTAAAACTATTATTTTGCTGACGAATTTCTAACAAACATGAGCTTATTTGACTAGTAAACCCAGTCTGCATATCTGCATCATATTCAAATATCAACAACTTTTGAGGACATGCCTTTTCAATCAAACCAACAACTTAAACTTTCCTTAACCCAAGATTAACCTATATCATGTTAACTTGAAAGACATTTGGGTTAGAACTTTTAGAAAAACTTTTTGTAAGTGCTTACTTTAAGTGAATGGAATGGAGCTCTTTAGAAATTGTACCATCCGGAGGTAAAATATAAAAACTTTTGTAACATGTATAGACACACACAGACAGACAGACAAAGATCTTACTTAGGTGTTCTCATAGCAGACCGCGGTGAAAAAACTTGTTTTCCCAATGTTTTCCTCTTTCTTTCTTTCTTTTGGCCTTAGCAATCTGGCTTGGGATCCCCCTTTGTTAAGCAATTGCAATCACAGCATGAAGCTAACTGGAGTCTGGAGGAAAGGCTGCCCTTTTGGGAACTGATCAAGCTGTTTTAGAAGCTCAATTTCCCGCATCTCTTTTAATTTTGTTTTGTTATAAAGTCTGAACAACTTCTAAGGACAGTGTCATGGGTCAGAAAGTGTGCTGCTTGTGAGTGTTACTCCCTATAGAAAGGTCATAAACACTCTCTTATGTGCCTCGGTTTTTCCCTCCGGCTGCCTAATACTGCCATGGGGGCTCAGAGCACGGGGGTGACCAGCCCTTATGTGCGCATCCCTGGACGAGCCTATAATTAATTACCGTGAATGAGAGTGGAGTTCCCTATGGGACCACTGCAGGTCTCGAGGATTGATCCTCTGACACTCCCGCTGAGGTCCTTAGTCACCTAAGGGTGGCTTTTTGGTAAAGGCTGGGAGGAGCAAGTGTCCCTTTTCTTCGGAGCTGAACACGTTCAGTCTCTCATTTCTCTATCAAGCAGTTGGTTCAGACTTTATAAACACAATTCTTTCCAATTTAAAGCCAAATTAAAAATGTCAGCCTTCCCCATTCACTCCTAAGTTCCTCTAGGCTCTTCTGGCCTAGGAAATTCCCTCTAGGCTCCTCTGGCCTAGCAAATTCCTCCTAGGTTGCTCTTACCTAGGGTATGTACCAGTACCCCTTAAAAACCACTAGTCTTAAGACCTTACCCAGCTCATATAAACTCTTGGACTGTCAACTTAAAATAAGGAGGTCCAGGTTTCAGGAGAACTCATCAAGGTCACCTGAAGAATGCAATGATCTGGGGGGGCTCAATGGGCCCTTATTGGTACCGAACGCAGTTCAGTGTAGATTCCAGGTGGCCTCTGGTGGGTTACTCTGAAATCCTGCCGGCTATGCCAAGAACTGTCGACAAAAATAATCCATAACCAATCTATAAATGAAAATTTGGGTGAGTTTATTCTGAGCTGAAATCTGAGGACCATGGCCCGGGGCCTTTCTTCCCAAAGGAAGAAAGGGCACCAAAGAAGTGAGGTATACAGAGTGGTTATATACCCCCAAACAGGACATTTCACATAGGATTGAAATGTCCCTCCCACAATAGTCACAAGATTGCCCTGTCAGCACAGCACTTGATGGACACAGCAGGTCATGGGTCTGCTATCTTGATGGGCGTAGCAGGAGGCAAGTCTATTGTCTGGAGCTGGGCAGTCACAGGTGAGTGCAGCAATCAGTTTCTAGCCTAAGGAAAGATGCTTAATCCTTAAGGAGATGCCAACTTTGGGAGGGGGAGGGAAGTTGCACATTTATCTCAAGGGCCTTTGTTCTTGCCATAGGGAATATCTAAAGCAGATACACAATGCATTCTCAACAGTCACGGTCAGGCTCTTTTGGAAAGACAAGGTCAGGCCGAATTAGGTTTATACAAAATGACTTCCTCATATTCTCCAATATATCCTATTACTTGCCATTTTTATTTGTCAATATACAGATTCTATATAGATATACGTAAAGAATCTATAAAGATTATAGATATATACAGATTAGATAGATAGATGAGTAAAACCATAGCCAAGTCTTCCAAAAGCTAGAGTTATGAAAAGCATATTTATTTTTTCAGACTTCTATTTGATATTTGATTTGTGCAGTTTGCTCTGTCTGTTCAAGGTAAGCCATTTCATTTTCTACTTTTTTATTATTTGGTTTTACTAACTTATTTCACAGTGTTGCAAGCAAATAATTTATTAGAGCAACAACATATCAATTTTGTATCAATACAACTTATAGTGCACATGTAAAATGCCCTGTTTAGTCATCAATCATTTCTGAGAAATGTTGTCAATGCTAAAGATACAAGGGGTGGCGCACATCTGGTTTTGCCTGATAATCATTCTGAAATAAAAAAGAATATCCGTAGATGCAGGAGAGAACAGCTTTAAAAAATTATTTTATTGAGGTCATATTGGCTTACAATATTGTGTAAATTTCAGGCGTACATCATTACATTTCAGTTTCTGTGTAGACCGCATTGTGTTTACCACCAATAGTCTAGTTTCTATCTGTCACCATACATATGTGACCTTTTACTCCTTTCACCTTCCCTGAAACCCCTTCCCCTTTGCTAACCATTAATCTGGGGAACAACTTTTTGCTGGGGTGGTGGTTGTTCTTTAAAAATCTAGGTTGAGTTAAGATGGAAGAATGGAAAGTAAAGAATTTCTCCAAAAGCTGACAAGGCCAATGGGATAAATACAGGTACACTTGCAAGGGTTTTCTTTTGCTGCTGCAGCCAGTCTTTCCTCTCACTTCAATTTTTATTGTTTTTCATGCTACCTGCAACAACTTGTCATTTTCATCTATGAGTCTGGTGGGTTCCTATATCTAGAATAATGACACTACCACACACATTCCCAGAAATGAGTCTGACAGCTCTCTTCTTTTATATAGAATTGAGGCCTCATAATCCTTATAAATAAGATAAAAGGTACTATGCTATTAAATTCTTGTTATATCTTATCTCCTTAGAGGCTAGCAACCATGCAATTTGTAGTCTACAAATTCTTTAGAACTATGTCTTTTTAAAGTATTAATTTAAATGATTAAATTAATTACCACTTAGCTTTCTTTTTTTAAAATCAAATATCAATACACTGAATTTTTTTTATTGTCTAAATACTAGTGCTTTTTTTTTTTTTAGCTAACTGTAAGCTGTCAGTAATGGTTTTGATTATTCCATTATTCTGTTGTCTATATCTTATGTGTTTTGCTAATCATTTCTAAGCACATTTGACTGCCATTTGCAGGGCAACAGTTTTTGAGAAGAGCAAAACTTCTTTTTGGTGTTTTCTCTTTGCTGTGTGTCCTCCTCCGGCAATCAGTTGTTCCCAAGCTCTCTCGACTCTATATCAAATTCCCCAAAAGTGCGATGTACACTCAGGGACCAAACTGTCTGGCTTGGAATCTCAGCCTGACCACCTATGAACTGTGCAACTCGGAACAAGGTTTGAGATTTTTTTGTGCCTTAATTTCTACCGAAACAAAATGAAGATAACAATGGTATGTATTCTATAGAAGTGCTTGATACATATTGATTATTATTACCCTCAACTCTTTAGTTCATACTAACATGTACATGACTGATTTAGAGACCTTGTGATATATGTTCTGGTAAATTGGCATAACTTTTCTGCACAATAGGACCTCCCAAAAGCAACATGTCATGCATCAGTCTAAGGAGGAAGATGAGTTTTGGGGATGAGGCTTGGTGTTCCCAAATCTCTGAAATCATACCTTAGAAACGGGATGAGGCAGTTTATCCTTACATGAGCAACCCTCTCTCTGTCTTGTCAAATTGTTCTGAGTTATTCCTGACTTACTGTCTCCTGAAATTTTGAGAACCATTTCATCCCCCCAATCTTTGGCAGTGACGTTGAATCCCGAGAAGTAAATTGCTCTTCTGTCACTGAGCTGCTCCTGCAGCATCACTCAATGCTTTCAGTCCCTCTTGCCAGAGCCCCAGTTTTGCTCTTCACTTCTTCTCACCTGGGACACTGGATACTACTTCCAAACAGCTCCATTCCTGAATGGCTTTACCCCTTTGTACTAGCTTGCTAGGGCTGCCAGAACAGAATAACACAGACTGGCGGCTTAAACAACAGAAATTGATTTTCTCATAGTTCTGGAGGCTGGAAGTCCAAGATCAAGGTGCCACCAGGATCGCTTTCCTCTGAGAGCTCTGTCATTGGCATCCTCTTGCTGCCTCTTCCCATGGTCCTCCCTCTGTGCCTGTGTGCCCTTGGTGCAACTTTGTGTGTCCAAATTTCCCCTTCCAAGGACATCAGTCAAACGGGATTAGGGCTGTGCCCTACGACCTCATTTAACCTTATTTACCTCTTCAAAAGCCCTCTCTCCAAGTACAGTCGCATTCTGAAGTCCCAGGGCTTTGGGCTTCAACATATGAAATCGGGCAGGGGGGCGGTGACATGCCGCCCACAACACCTTCTGATACCTTGTTCACATTTCTATCCGTAAAATCTTTCTAAAATCAGGGATTGATCTTATTGACCATTTGTTTTGACCTGTTTGCTGTTTCTCTCTTGTCTTCCGGATAAATCCACATAGATGACCTGGCCCTGGCTGCCTCTTTTAATAAATTACTTGAGCCTGCCTGTGATGTTGTGCTGAGAGGGGTTGTTAGACAGCGAGGCAGCTCTTGAGGAAGGGTGCTGCTAGCAACTGAGTGTTTATGTCCCTCCAGAATCCATATGTTGAAGCTGAAGCCTCAGGGAGAGTGTTTGGAGGGGAGGCCTTTAGGAGGTGCTTAGACCATGAGAGTGGAACCCTCCTGAACAGAATTAGTGGTTTTATAAAAGAGACCCCAAAGAGCTCCCTTGCCCCTTCCCATGTGAGGACATCACGGGAAGACAGCCATCTAGGAACTGGGAAGCCAAATCTCACTGGACTTGGAATCTGCAAAGGCCTAATCTGGCCTTTACTTAATACTCCAAGCTCTTTCTCACCTCTTCCCTTTTTCTCTAACCCTAGCAAGCACTTGAACATCCTCTGCGCCATTGTCTCTTGCTTTTGCAAATGTTATTTCCTTGTTGGGGAGTGCCTTTTCCTCCTCCTCCTTCTTTTTCTTTGCCTGGCTAACTCCTTATCACTTTGAAACTTCAACTCACATTTTACCTCCTCCGAGGAGCTTCTCTGGTTTCTTTTTGTTCACTGTGGCCTCTTCAATATGCAGAAATAAGTGTCTATCTCAGCAAGTATTAGCATGCATTACAACAGCTAGCTTATATATCTGTATCTCCAAAAATGTCTTGACCTTATTTCATTCGAGCAAAATGTTTTACTCTTAGCAGAAACCCTATGCATTTGGTAAGTAACTGACTTGCGCTGCTTCTCACATGTGTGGCTACAGAATAGCATTCACACATTGTTTTCTGTAACAAAGAAGGAACAAATCAGAATCAGTAAGAGAGAACCTAAAAGTGCTGTTGTTACCTAAATGCTTTTGCCAACCATCCCCCAGACTCAAACATCCCCACGTGTGGGCAAGACCATTCATTTGACATTAAATCTATGTGTAGCCAAGACTATAGAAGTAGCTAAATTCCTGCTATAATCCTAAAGTAGAGTACAAACACAATAAATTGTTTGAGTTCTATAATTACCCTCTGTGATTCAAAAATGAATATCAATAGCTAGGATAATATGGAGGCATTTAGAATAGTTTTTAGCATAATTTTCAAAAATCAATAGTTATATGTAGACCTGAGTCAAATCTGAGCATAAAAGCACATTCAACATGCTGCTCCATCTACATCCCACTTTTCTATTATATAAAAATTGCAAATCTGTAATACACAAGACTCTGATAGTAGTAATTGCCTTCAGATAGAGATTTATACTTAGTAAAATTCCTGGCTGTTGCTGTTGAAACTTAAAATGGCAAACTAAACCTGCTTTAAAGCTACTAGAAAAGTTAAGATGGGTCTTCCACTCTGATTGGTGAGATTGATCCTTAATGAAAAGGTTAACTTTTTAATGGATTTAATTGGAATTTATACTTCAAAGCACTAAATATAGGTAATTCATGATGCCATGCTATCTCTCATCATTTTTGCTGTTAAAAGCATGCCACTTTTGGGCCTGCCTCAGTGGTCTTGTGCTTAAATTCAGTACGCTCTGTGTAGGTGGCCTGGGTTTGCTTCCTGGGCGTAGACCTACACTACTCGTCTGTCAGTGGCCATGCTGTGGTGGCGCTCACAGCAACCAGGAGATTGGCAACAGATGTTACTCAGGGTGAATCTTCCTCAAAAAAGAAAAAAAAAAAAAAGAAAGCGTGGCACTTAGGTACAGAATATATGTATAAACCAGATCATATCATTTTCTCACTGGAAAGCTTATAAGTATAACCCAGTTTACGTTCTACCAAGGAATATTTGTCTTTTTCATGAGAAAGATGCCTTACTCTGAGTTAAACAGGGCTGTTCTATGTGGAAAAGTTTTTTCACTGTCTTTTCTGAGGAGCTGGGAAAAAATGTTTATGTACAATTTGCTTCTTTTTGCCTTGTAGGTTAGTGCTCATGAACCTTCAAGTATTGATGATTTGCATTAGCTACACAATTTTCCTGCTATATGTTTGAAAAAGGCATAGGACTTTAGTACGTGTTTTACTCCTTAGTGAATCTTCTTAATGTTTCTGACAAAAGAGAGAAATACAATTGGGAAGTTACATCTCCTGACTTCGTATGCTGAAAGCTGTGACATGACTAGTATTATTTCTAATAGCACAAATTTTAAGTATAATGATGTCTTACATTTACATGGTGCAGAAAATAATGGGAAGCTGCTGCTCCTGATTAATATCATCACATATTAATAGCAGCTAATTAACTTTCAGTGGAAGCATTGCAGCTGGATTATATGATCTTTGAATAAATTTACTGTGATAAAAAGAACCATCATGCTAACCTATTTTTGCTTTAATCTTTATTAGTAATTAATTTGCTTAGAAATATGCTACTTATTCACAGAGACTGTATCAATGGCATTTTCCTGACTGCATCAATAGGATTTTGTTTTCAGATAGGAAAAATAATATTTTTTCATTGATTAAAATCCTAATAATTTTAAAGGAACCTCCTAGAATTGAATATTATTGACCTGCTAAATATGTAGGCATAGTACTGAGAAAAACAAAGAAACATGTGATCATAAGATAAACACTTAACCTCAAATATCAGAAATTTAAAGAGAGATAGATTCAATTCTAAAAAGAAAGCTAAGAAAGATACCAGTACCTTCAAGAAAAGAGAAGTTCCCCAATATTCCACCCAGGTTTTTATGTAACACAAAACAGCACCCTCCTCACCACCTCCTGATTGATAGAAACATTACGAGTATTTTCACTGAAGGCAAACTGGACTTAGAGCAGAAATTATGGAATTTTAACCATGGACCCCTTGTGTAACGGTGGGTACATTGTATAATGACTAAGTTTAGAAACCAGAACAGAAGTATCAGTCCCTCTTAGTTGTGCCAATGAGCTAAATTTTGAATAATTACCATGTATGTGGAGTGGCGCCTCTGCAAATTATCGTTTGGCACAGAGCACTTCTTAGCGTTGTGTCACATTGTGGCCATGGATGACTGGAATCTCCAGAAGATCTCCGGAGTTCCTCTCTTGTGCTTTTCCAACCATAGCTATAAGTTTGAGAAAAAGCCATGTGGATTCAGTGCTTCTCAGGCATAACTTTAGAGTCACTTCTGCTTTCCTTCATCTAACTTTCTGTAACGCCAGTGGGTGAACCATCATCAAACTGTTACAAGCACTTCATTCCAGTCACGCTTCATTATCTAAGTGTATGTTTAAAGAGACACGCTTTTGAATAATTTTTAAGTGAATTTTGTCTTAGTCAGAAACTTGAAGTTTTATATAAATTAGTACTTCTTGAAATGACCACTGACATAAAAGTAAATAAATAAATGCTGATGGTTTCTTAAAAAAATTAAAAAATGGGGCCAACCCGGTGGCTTAGCAGTTAAGTTCATGCACTCTGCTTCTGCAGCCCAGGTTTCGCTGGTTCGGATCCCGGTGCAGACCTGCGCACCACTTATCAAGCCATGTTGTGGCAGGCGTTCCACATATAAAACGGAGGAAGATGGGCACAGATGTTAGCTCAAGGCCAATCTTCCTTGGCAAAAAGAGGAGGATAGGTGGCTAATGTTAGCTCAGGGCTAATTGTCCTAAAAAAAAACATTAAGAAATAGGTACAATAAAAGCATA
This sequence comes from Equus przewalskii, assembly GCF_037783145.1. Taxonomy (NCBI): domain Eukaryota; kingdom Metazoa; phylum Chordata; class Mammalia; order Perissodactyla; family Equidae; genus Equus; species Equus przewalskii. Next base: position 17,241,485 of record NC_091858.1, on the reverse strand, counting down.
GTAACACCACGTAATTCTGAAAGTCTTAAAATATTTTCTATTGAGATTTCTATGAATATTAGATATGTTAGAATCCAACATTTGAGTAATAATATTGATACCTGATATTCTGTGTAATCTGTTATAATTTATAAAATATTTTATACCCATTTTATTTAATCTTCACAATAAGCTGTGAGATACATAATGTAGTTCCCCCCCCCCCCAGAATATAGTTATTATGCCATTTTACATATGAAAAGCTGAATTTAAGACAGGCTAAGGGACTGCCCGAGGTCAGCATTCTCAAATAATACCCATCTTCTCTCTTCACTGAGTTGCCATTGAGCCATAGCCACATTGGCTGGCACAGTTTCCGGTGCTCTATGACGTGAACATAGATAGACGTATTTCCCCTCTTGTACGTGTCTCAAAATTAACTAGCCAGAAACTGATCTCACAAACTTGCTCTCTAGATGTGGTCTTCATCCCCTGGTCCTTTCTCACAGTTAATGGTACCAACATCTCTTCCATCACCTAAAACCATCTTAGAAAATTCCTTTATCTTTGTCCTCATACCCTATTAATCATGTCCAAGGACTACTTGATTGATTACTTGATTATTTTTCATTCTCCCTCCTTTTCTCTCCTCTTCTCTCTCCATCCTGTCACCATCTTTGATCAGATGGTCATCACCCGGCTTCTGCACTGTTGCAATCATCCCCTAGTTGATTACTCTCTGCGTCTTGTCTCTCACACTTATAATACATCTTTTGCAAAGATGCCAAGATGATGTTTCTAAAGTATAAATCTGACCAAATCATCCTGTAGGGGAGGAAGAAATTTTTCCCTACCCTTCTGGGTTCTTCTGGCTGGTCTAAGAATTAAATTGCCATGATACAGAATAACAGGAGAAAATCAAACAAGTTTAATAACATGTATATGGGGGAGACACCCAGGAAAAGTGAGTAATTTGCCAAAATAGTCAAAGCCACCACCTTAAATACCATCTTCAGCTAGCTAAAGATAAAAAAGAATGTTGGAGGTAGTGGTTTGGGACTTCAAAGAGGAGGAAGGCAATTCACATGGAGACGGAAAAGCAAATGTTTAGTAAACAAATGTTTACCATGCCTTGCAAAGACGATGGGACATGGAGGAGACTTGGTCAAATGGGCTTTTCTGGGTTCCTCCATGTCTAGCACACCTCGTTCATATTATACTACGGTTATCTATGGTCTTAGCTCCTTCCTGGAACAGCCCTGGCCTTTTATCTTAAATTCTTTTAGGCAGTTAGCGGGAAGGTCAAAGTTTCTTTCTGAGTCTTTTGTTCTTAAAAATAATCAAGCCTAAGAGACCCATTCTGGGGTGGCAAATTCTGCTCCCCTACAATCCCCTGATTAATAGACTTTAGGGTCACCCTGCCCTAATGTCTCACCACGGCCCAAAGGCCTCCCATGACTCTCTCTCTATTGTCTTCCATGGCCATTTCTTCCTTGGACCCCACTTCAAACAGTGTATCCTAAGAGATTAAACATCTCATGGTCTAAGCTTCACAGAAGGCCTTTTTTTCTTGTTATTTTCTCCACTAGAAAAAGAACACGTAAGATTAGGGGAAGCTTCCTAGAGAAAGTGTTTTCTAAGGGCATAGATATAGATAATGTTTAGGCATTTCCCAGCAGACAGTGATGGGAAGCATTTCAGAGAATAAAACACTATTTTTCTGATGTTTTAAGAAAAATGTGTATGATATTTGAGAAATGAAACTGGAAAGGTATCAAAACCTGAAGGGCCTCATCTGAGTTTTATATTAGGAATAAACACATAAATTCATTGACTCAAGAAATTTTCATCGAGTGCCTAAAATGAATGGGCCATGCAGTATTCTAGGTGCTGTGGATGTAGCAATGAGTACACACACACACACACAAACACACACACACACACACACACACACACACACAATATGCTCTATGCAACGTCCTTCCCCTCATGGATCTTAAAACAAATAATCACACAAATCAATGTAAAATCGCCACTCTGATTAAGGAACATGTGAAGAAGCAGATAGTTCTATAAGAGCCCATGATTAAGGATTTGACATGGGGAGGTCAGAGAGTGCTTTCCCAAGGAAGTAAAATTGAGCAGGGATTTACTTAAAGAAAAAAATTAACTTGAATGAGGTAACAATAACTCTTGCTGGCTTTACATTTACAATATACCCAGAATCTAATCACTTCTCACTACCCCCACAGCAACTACTCACCTCTAAGCCCCCAACGTATTCTCACCTGGATGACTGCCATATCCTGTCACAGCAGCCAGAGTGATGCTAGTAAAACCTAAGCAAGACCATATCATGCTCTATGCAAAACTCTCCAATAAGGGCTGGCCCAGTGACATAGTGGTTAAGTTCACGTGCTCTGCTTCCGTGGCCCCATGTTTGCTGGTTCAGATCCCAGGTGTGGACCTACGTACGGCTTATCAAGCCATGCTGTGGCAGGCGTCCCACATATAAAGTAGAGGAAGATGGGCACAGATGTTAGTCCAGGACCAATCTTCCTCAGCAAAAAGAGGAGGATTGGTGGCAGATGTTAGCTCAGGGCTGATCTTCCTAGTTAGCTCAGGGCTAATTTTCTAACTCTCCAACAGCTTCCTATTTATGTAGAGAAAAAGCCAAAATCCTAACAAAGACTTATGAGACACTACCTTATCTTGACCCTGTTACCATATTCCCACTCTGCTCCAGGTACCCTGGCCTGCTTGGCTTCTCTCAAACCTGCTGTCCAAGCTCTCCACCTCTCAGGACTCTCATTCACTGCTCTGCCTAGAATGCTCCCCCCTTACCCACCTCAGGTCTTTGCCCAAATTATGCTTTCTCCCTGAGCCCTTTTCAGACTCTTCTCTATGAAACTATAAGGATATAACTCTCTTCACTCCAAGCATTTCTTATCCGTTTTTTCTCCTTTATTTTTCTTTATAGTCCTCATAATCATCATCATCAGAAATTACATATTTGTTTATTTATGATCTGTCTCCATGTTACCAGCATATAAGTTCCATGATTTTTATTTATTATTTTGACCAGAGATTTTTATCTATTATTTTGCTGCTCAATCCCCATTCCTAGAATAGGCTTGTGGCTTCCTAGAAGTGGCTTGTGGGCACATAGTAGATGCTTAATAAATGCTTGTTGAATAGATGAGCAGAGAAATGAAAGAATAGGCAGAGAATTTCTGCAAAGGTAAGAAAACACATACAAAGGACCTGTGTTAGAAGAGACCTGGCACGTAAGAATGATGGGAATAAGGTTGTTGTGAATCATGCAGAGATTAGGCTAGAATGGCAAGTACGAATCAGACCATGAAGAATCTCATAACATTGGTGTTTAACCTAAGCAGAATGGAAAGACCAATATTTAAGAAGGACATGTGACATGATCAGCTGTGAATTTTGCAGATCACTCCTTGTTGTGAGTGTATCAGTGAAGGGGTTGAGTAAGACAGGGGATAGAAAGAAGCAGATGGATTCATGGGCTATTTTACAAGATTTAGGAATAGATTGGATGTGTTGGATGGGTAAGAGGTAGGTTTCAAGGGTAACACAAGTTTTCTTGCACTAAAGTAAGGAGCTCTAGAAGACAGCCAGATCTGAGTAGCAGAAACTCATGAGTTAGCTGTGGGCCTAAGTGCTTTAGTGACATCCAAGGGAGGCATCAAGTGGCCAATTGACACAAAGGTTTAGAGCTGGGCTGAAGGCGGATATTTATGAGTCGCTTGAAGCCATAGTATTTAGACATGAGCAAACTCCTAACCCAGGGCCTCTCAAACTTTAATGCACATATAAATCACCTGAAGATTTTGTTACAATGCAGACTCTGCCGGAATAGCTCAGGGGTGATCCCGATATTCTGCATTTCAACAAGCTCCCTGGTCCTTGTATCATACTTGGACTAGCAAAGTATCTATTGCTGTGCAGCCTGTTTAGTTTCTAAATGAAATGAGACTTCTGGCAGAATACGGAAGCAACTATCATTTTTAATGTCTGAAAAACATATACATACAGGATATAACCTAATAAAAGAAATAATAAATAATAAGCTCTCGCTTGCCAAAATGTTGACAATGTGTTGAAGTGATATCATTGAGTGGTTTAAATTCTTTCAAATAGTTTAATGTTCTTTTGTATTTTTAATAGTCTTCTGTATTTTCCAATTTGAAAAGTGATCTTCTGTAAACAATGTTATAGCAAAGAATTGTGTATGAATGTAATCACTTTTGGCTGCCTGGATGCCCCTCAATCATATGCTGGGTTGGGTTGGGAGATACAAGGTCTTTGAGATTCAAATAAATTTGACTCACACCTGTATCCCTCCCTGCATCTCAAGAGACTCTTGGTGTGGGGTGGGAGCTCCAGCTGTTTCCTTTAGGTTACCTCTTGCTCAGATTCCCACTAAATTTTCAGTTTATACTCCAATTTTCCACACTAAGCATGGTGCTCCATCTTTGCAATGCGGTATGCTAATTGCCACTGTTTTGATCCCTTTACAAAGTACCAATAGATATGACTGTGTGCACAGCAACATTTGACTGAAGGTTCTGGAACTGGGAGGTCATGAGATAACAACAAATGAAATAACTTAAAATGAATACATAGACAACCATTTTATTAAAAGTGCCTTAGGCATTCCTACCTCCAGGAACTTTTCACCAGCCATTTCTGTACATAGAAGGAAAGTGCTACACACTGTGGTGCTTCACTCTCTCTGTGCTGCTCAGCCTCTGACTCTCTTCTCTTTATTTGTACTAATTTCTGCAATTGGCATGGATGTTTTTTGTTTGTTTGTTTTTGGTGAGGAGGATTGTTGCTGAGCCAATCTTCCTCTATTTTATGTGCTGCGCAGCCACAGCATAGCTTGATGAGCGGTGCTAGGAGCATGCTGGGATTCGAACCTGGGACCCCCAGGCTGCGAATCAGAGCATGCAAACTTAACCACTACACCACAGGATGCCAACCCTTTCTCCCCCATTCCAACGCCACCACATCGATGCTTTTTAACAAACACAGTGTATGAAAAAGTGGAACTCTATTTCTTTTGTTTTCTGTGTCTATTTCTGCTTAACTAAGAAGCACCCACTTCTGCTGATGACAGAAAACGTAACCTTGACAATTGAGGGTAACTAGGTTATTTCTGCATTGACACATGATTAGTTTGGAGTTTTCCTCAGTCAATTCAAATTTTCATATGATCTATGCTTCCTTAGTGGGCAGCATCTCCAGAGCCCTGCTGCTCTGTGCACTCTGCTTACCTGCCTTCATACTCATCTCAGGACACAGTCAGCTCTTATCTTCTTTCGTACACCTTATCGAGGAGCACAAGATACTGACATGGGCACCTTGAGACCATCCTCTTACATAGTTTCATCAATTATTACTGAAGTACCATGCAAACACTATTTTTTACATATATTCCCTACTAGTTTTGTATCTCTCAAGTTATCACTCTAAAACCAGGCTACAGACCCTTCTGTACTGAGAATCCCCTAAACTTAATTGGGATTTCCATTGCTGTGGCCACTCTCTGGTAATAAACCCAGGGGAGTTTCCCTCTCCTATATAGTGTTCAAAGCAAGAAATCTGTGCCATGAATTCTCAATAAAAATTCATGCTCTTAAAGTCCCACGAAAGAGCGTTTGTTTCTTAAGAGTCTGGGAAATAACAAAATTCCTTTTTTTAAACCTTTAGTTGAAAAATTACTAATTTTTCTAACCATCATAACCACCACCCCCATTTTATTGATTCAATTCGTAGAGGGGCATGTGGCAACTTTGCATATTCAGAAGTGAAGATTAAAAATTTATTAATATTCCAACAATATTTTTTCTACATTTCTTAAGAAAAATATAACAGTTACATCTTTCTTCCTTAGCCCAGAGTGTATTATTTCCACAGTGAAATATTTCTATAAAGATGTATTTTAACACATACAGAAAGTATTTCTGCACAATTCTATGGCTAGCTATTAGAATAACAGCTTTTTGTTTTGTTTTGTTTTTGTCATGCTGTATTAAAAATGTTAAAAAAAATTGATTCATCAGCTACATAAAAACTCTAAGATGATTTGAAATGCAATCAATTCTACCTCATAGTAAAAAGAAGAACACTATTCTTGATCCATATTTAGGCTTATAATGAACCTTATAATATAGGGAAAATCAAGCTTATCAAAATGGCTAGTGTAAATATAAGTTTCCACAAGAGGTCTAAGGAAGAGCTGTAGAAGTTGTCAGTTTCATGTGATCACTATTGACTCTAGAAAGTATATTATGTTTTATATCATGGAGAATGCGGGTGACTTTCTTAGCAAGTCTGTTCTTTATTCTTAGGACTTTTTTAGATGATGGAATATTCATTTATCTTAAAATTCACATATAGTTGATTTTTATTAATATTACTAGATAAACTAGCTATATTCTTCAGATACCAAGGATTCTGTATTTTTCTAAAGAATGTGATGTTTTCATGTCCTCCTAAAAGAATCCATTTAAAAACATTATTTCATACCTAGAAAAATTAGTGGATCAACTTATACCATAAAAATTAGGATGGTAGGCTCAAATAAGAAAATTTAAATAGAAGCATAATTATATTCTTGATAATTATTATAATTAAATGTACTCTGTGTTTTACTTGTAAATTACTTGACATTGAGATGACACTGATGAAATTTCTGCTGCTCTGAAAGTTTGGGAGCAAATTAATTTTTCAAAACACTACTAGAAATTTAATACACATATTAATTGATATTTAACTTTATGCAGTGAAATTGTTTCCTGAAAAATTAATTACCTTATCCCTCATTTGGGTTAATTATGAAGCAATATAACTTCAAATTAAAAGTGTAAATGGTTTTGATTTAATTACATTGCGATCATTAATAATGTAAGTAAATTTCTTCGACTTCAGATACCTAAGATCAAAGAATATTTTCCCAAAAGATTCTTGGAATATTTTTACCATATTTTGGAGATGGATGTCTGGGGATGTAAGTGGAGTATTAATAAGAAAAATTTCCACTGGGATTCCTATGCAGAGTCAGAATTAAAAAAATTAACAACCATTAGAGTATTTGCTTAATACAGTGAATACAGGATTTAGTAGCAGGAAGATTATCAAATTATCCTGGTCATGCCAATTATTGGCAGAAATGTTGAAAAAGTGATTCTATAAAATGTGTCACACACAATAAATGGGGTGTGTAGAGGAAGACACACATTATTTTCCTGACTGTAAGAGAAGTGTTTTAATATTCGGCATGCTTCCATTTCTCTTTTGAATATTTCCTTTGCTGGGGAAGTTTAGTTTTGAAATTCTCAGTGTTTTGAGCCAATGCCACAACACCTCTTCTTTCAAAAAGTTTACTTCATTCTTATCTACAAAGGGAAATTTCTTGCTATTTAGCTAGTAATCTTTAAGTACCTAGAGGGATAACTTACCGAATCATAGAAACACTGTGATTCACACTTTCTAATCAGGGTCATTTTCAATAATTGTTTTTCTTGTATATTGTCTGGGTGGAATAGACGATAAATTTGAGCTACAGACATCAAGACTTGTAACATTTAATTTAAAAATCTTTTAAACTCATTTTAGTGAAAGTATTTCATGATGAATCATCAATTAAAGTTTATAAATTGACCATTTCTATTCTCATTTTGATATTTTCCACAATTATATTTTAAAACCTTTTATGCTTCACCTTGTACTGAATAGTGAAAACAGAATTTTAATCTGTGATCCTCTAAACAAAAATAATGTGCCAACTTATGAGTAACTCAAATAAACTAAAACTTTTATTAAATTGACACGTCATGTATGTTTCGTTGGGCTTCTGCAGCTCCATCTTACAGGGTGAAGCATCAGGTTAGACAGAGTATCTTACATCTAAAACATTTTCTCCAACTAGATTTCAAGCTAGCAGTCCCTAAAAAAAAGTTGTGTAAAATTTAAAAATATTAGATGATATAGCACTTAGCCTAAATGTATAATTGGCAAATATATAAAATTAGTCAGTAAAATACTATTCCACATTTCTACATATTCAGCAGGAAAATGCAATTTACCTAAGAGTGAGTACTTCACCAAGAGCAAATCACTCAGATTTGTTCAATTACTGCTAAGGATTTGAATGTAATAGCAAAATATCTCAATGTAATTTACTCTCCCACAGTCAATGTTGACAGTACAGCACAGGTCACATGGTGGCCTCCCATTTAATAATTGTGTATTTAGAGGTCTTTTGTTTATATGAGAGTAAAATATCTTTTCTGCAATTTACTATAAGAAAAATAATACTTAAACTTCTCTATTTACTATATGATAATACTTATCAATTTACCAGAATTTGTAACATAGAATATTAATAAATGTTCTATAATTCTGTATATGGTCTATATTTAACATGAGTTGTTTCAGTGGGGCCAGCCCGGTGGCACAGCAGTTAAGTTCACACGTTCCACTTTGGCAGCCTGGGATTCACTGGGTTGGATCCTGGGTGTGAACGTGGCACTACTTGTCAAGTCATGCTGTGGCAGGCGTCCCACATATAAAATAGAGGAAGATGGGCACGAATGTTAGCTCAGGGCCAGTCTTCCTCAGCAAAAAGAGGAGGATTGGCAGCAGATGTTAGCTCAGGACTAATTGTCCTCAAAAAAAAAAAAAAAAGAGCTGCTTCTAATTCAATAACCCCACATCTGGTTATTTCAGAATTTAATAGTAATTAGGGCCCCCACCAAAGACCAAAGCATCTGAAAGTTTTCATTTATTTTCTGCAACATTTATTTTCTTTGAAAACAAGGCATTCACTGTTTGACTTAAAGCTTTATGGTTCCATAAAATCGTAGTCCTAAAATAATTCTCAATATTCAGGGAGTAAGTTTAGGCTTTCACTGGTGCTTCATGGGATGTTCTTCAGCTAGCTGTCCCTTCAGATATAGCCTATGTTGTTTTCAGATGCCCTAAGTGGACAACTGTGATGCCCCTTGCTTGAGCCCAGCCTCGAATCACTCCTGGATGCTTTGACTTGTACACAATGCAACAATTCATTTCTGGCAGTGAACTGAATAGAATACATTAAACACACATCCTGCATTCTGAACTGCTTTCTGTTCACTTTGAATTGTAATTCAAGGCATTGAGGTCAGGCTCTAGATCTCTGGACGTTTTATCCCCTAGTTTTCTCATAAATTTTTAACCCCGTTTCTTCTGTCCTATGGCAGAAAATGGCCTGAGATAAGCCGACTTCATGTATGTTATTTGGGTGTAGGAAAGGAGCAATGCTCTCCTTTCTCCTTTCCCTCAGAGAGGCGTGACACTATGCCTTCTCACACACATACCAAGACATGAGAGCATGCCAAGGCTCCAGTCAGCTCTAATGAGACATTATGATTTCTGGTGCTTTGTTTTCACCATTCCAAGGGAAAATAGAGAGAAAAGACACCTTGATGTAGTTTTCTTCAATTCTAGTATCCTTGTTTGGTTAGTAAGTGAGGGAAAGGCAAAAACAAGAATCCAAATGAATTCATTTCCAATTCCAAATCCTTCAAGAATATTTATCTCATTTTTTCATACCTGACCATTGGGTTTATTTGCCTTCAAATAAACAGAGTTTGGGAGTAAAGAAAGGAGAGTAATTGTGAGTTTGATAAAGGATCCTGACATTTTGAAAAGAAAAGGTGATTAATAGTGATCTTACTGGAATCTGTACATACTATACACAGAAAATTCCATAAGTGGATCATGAATGTGACACAAATATCTAGAATATCAAAACTTCTCTGTTGAGTTAATGTGCTGTTGGAAACAACCCTAAACCCAGAATGCTAAACTACACTAAACAGAATCCTAAAAATATACCCTGTCAAATGTGGTTTAATTTCGTTCAGTGATTCAAAAGTGCCTTGAAAGGGCGTTAGATAAATAAGCAAGATCTGTCCAGTTTATAATATTACATATCAAAAAGATATTTATTGCCAAAAAAAACCCTGAATGTGATCAAGCATCTAGATCAAATGTCCAACTTTCAGGATACACAATGATCAGAAAAACAAGTTAAATGATACCACAGACTTGTGTCAACAAAATCCAGACTAAAAGACATTCTATAGAGCAAAAAATGAAGCTGTTTTCTTACCAAAAAAATGCCAGATAAAAATAAATGGAGGGAAAACAAAAATCTATAGATTAAGAGACATGAAAAAGACTCTCTAAAAGTTGACTTCATTTGCATTTGGCTTAAAACACACATATTTTTAAAAATCATAAGACAATCAGGGAAATGTGGGTACAGGTTTGTTTGCTTACACAATGCAATTTTTACTGTTTTATGGATGATAATGGAATTGCAGTTCTATTTTGTCAAAGTGCCACTATTTCATACTGAAATAGTTACAGACAAAATGCTATGCTGTCTGGAAATTGCTTCAACAGAATTCACAAGGATTGGAGGCATGGACGAAACAATACTGGCCATGAGTTAATAATTACACATGGGGTCTATTATACTAGTCTCTATATTTATGTGTATGATGGAGTTTTCTAAAATAAGAGGTTCTTGAAGGTAGTTTTTATGAGAGTAGCATTGCCATTATGCTAAATATTTAAAGGTCACTCCACTCTGGCACATATCTATAATGTTAGGTACTGATCTCTTATAAGTCAGAATTAAAAGAGAGTATTGGTTGAAAGAACTTCAGATAATAAGTGGTACATGTATTGTAAATATAATTTTATGTAGTTGAATATATAAAGAAGCAGAAGAATATAAAGGTGATAGACGTGGAGTATGGTTGGGGCTCTGTTTTGATACGGTGAAATATAGATAGGCTAAGGAGATAGAAAATCCAGGGTCCAATGCCCTCGTTTGCCACTTGTCTGGTTAGTAAGGCCATGGAGCCCTCTGATTCTCAATTTCCTCATCTATAAAAAAGGTAATAAGCGTATTTACCTCAAAGGAGTATTGTGGGCATTTAGTAACTTATGAAAGCACCTAATACAGTATAATAAGCCCTGGCACTCACATAGCACTTACTATGTTCTAAATATTTTATTATCTTATACTAACTCATTTAATCCTTACAACGGCCCTGTGAGATATGTATCTTTATTATCAAATTTTATAGATGAGGAAACAAAGGCAGAGGAATTAAACAAATCATTCAAGAATAAACAAGTGGCTGAGTTTTGGTACAAACTACACCATCTGTCTCCAGAATCTTTAACCAGATACATGACATATAGCAAAATGACATAAAGTAGATGCTTAATAAATGTTTTGAGGATATGAAATAGATGTTGCTTTTAGTGGTAGGATAGGCATCAAAGAAGTGAATGTTTATATGCATTCATTCATCTTACCCCGTATCAGAATTATATCTTGAATTTGAAAAGTTAATATTTAAAACAAGTTCCATAACTTAGTTTCTCTATAGCAAAGTGTTAAATTGAACACCTTACAATTTAACAATCACTGTACTTAACACTTGGCATATATCAATTTAGGTTATGCTCACAACAGTCACAGCAGCCGTATAAGGTAGGATATAATGTTCCTGTTGAACAGATAAGGAAAGTGAAATGAGAAGGTGGCAAATTACTTGCCAGGTATACAGCTTGTAAATGATGGAAACTCTTCACACATGAAATGTGGTAGAGGTGACTCTAAAGCCCGTTAATAATTTTATTATCCAACTCTCTCAAGGAGGGATGTGAAACTAGCAGTCAATTTACACCAAAGATACTAAAAATTTGAATAATAATATTGCATACACTCCCTTTACAATCTTCTGAGAAGGGTGTTATTATCTTATTTTCCTATATGATGAGACTAATGTTCAGAGGAATTAAATAGTTTGTGAAAAATCACACAACCAATAAATTATTAAGCATGTATTTAAACCCAGCTTGGCCTATCTTCAAAGTCCATGCCTTTGTCACTGTGTTAAATATTGGCAGTTTTTGCATTTAGTCACTTGAGACAATAACACTAGTGTCCAGCAAAAAAATGATCCATTTCACTCTTATTTGTATTTTCTTATAATGTCATTCTCTTTTGAAATAGTTTTCTTTAATAGAGGATACACTTGATCTGGCTCTTACATTTCTAAGTGGAAAATGCATTATGATTGAAATATGTGGTAGGTCTTATTCACTAGGGCGTATAACACAGCTTATGCATTGTCATGCTTGTTTCTCTTATATATACTTATGTATATGCTGTTCATAGAATCATATGCATTCATAGCCTATAGTAAATTATATCCTTCAAGTTGTTGGACCATATGAATAAAAACTCACCAGGATTTGAGTGGGGATAGAAGAAAGTATAAAGGGATATTGTTTCCATCTAGTTTTTAATGCATTTCTTGAATAGTTAAGGCAATTCAGTGCTGAGGATTATTCTTATGAAGTCGTGTTCCACTCTTCTCCTTGCTTTCTCACATAAGAATCCTGCAGAATTAACTCAGTTTGTTTTAGTAGACATCAACTTTTCCTAGGTGCTCCCTCCCTCAGTGAGTCACAGGAATAGGCCTAAAAGAAATCTAAATTGTGCTCCCTTCATTTTGGCAGCATCTTCATACAGTTGCAAAGATAAAAACAAAGTTATAAAATATATCCTGATGATAATAAGTATGGAAGATTAAGAAACCAATTAATTTCAGGGCTGATTTAGTTGGGCAAGTCTTGATAGAAGAGATGAGATTTGAACTGAGCAGTTAAGGGGGAATTTCAGTCAAGAGGATATGGTAAGATCAGATGAGAAGTGCTTTCAGTGTAGGGCTAAAAGAATGTGCTTTATTCCAAAGCAAACGAGTCGATAGTAGACTTCTGAGCAACAGAGACAATTTTACACAAGCCATATTTAAGTAAGATTTAGTATGGCAGTCTTATTTTTAGTGAATTGTGTCAAGGAGAGTTTATGAGCAAAGGGACTGCTATTGGAGCCATCCAGATGTCAAGCAGTGAGGTATGGTGTGGAGTAGGTGGTGGAATTGAGACGGGAAATAGACTGAGGATGAGACTGGATAGAGAATGCATGCATGGATAACAGATGATACGCAGATAGATATTTCTATACTAATTAAGGCACATATAAGGATATTTTAACAAAAAATTTAAACCCTTCAATTACAGTGACATAAAAAAGATAGGAGGACATGTCCGGTTTTATGTCAATACTCTCGGCTGCCCAGTGTCTCTGATCAATGAGTAGTTTTCTTCCTACATTTTACGCTGCCTTCCTGTAGGTTATTTTCCATGTCTGCATGATCAGATCTGGCTCATTTTCTTTCCTTACTATGGGCAAAAGAGCAAAACAGGCCAAGAAATTCCCTTTTTAGCCAGTGAGACTGTGTCCTTCAATATGGCTAACAGAGTCCACAGATTAAAATGCCATCATGTGGCCATGACCAGCTGACAGAAATCCAAGTCTTGGAGTCTTTGCACTCATATGATCTCCAACAATACTTCTCTAACTCTGGATACCTTTATTGGTAAGTCAGTGTTTACATATTTTCTATGTTTGTTAGGAGGAATATTTGAGATAATTATTTTAAAGATGATTATTAGAATTTTAAAATGTTGCACAAACATGTTATGACTAGTATTTAACACATAGTGTGAAAAAGATAAAGCAACACATTAGTGGAAACTAGGAGAAAGCAAGACTGCCTCTTCGATCACTTTTTTCATTTTAAGGATTCTTTGTTATCACCTACCCAAAACTATCACTATCTATTCATATCATAATAATCAGTCTAATGTGTTTAGGAAAAAGCAAATGAAGAACTTCTGCAGTACAGAACATTAGCAGATTTATGAGGTGTGGCTTTGAATTTTAGGGACTGGCATTGATCACAGTACCTTTGATTCAAGTGCACTTAGCAAACATCTTCTAAAATGCAGTCAGTGCCCAAGGTCTGCCTCATTCACTACTTTAAGTGAAGTTTTCTCAGGGGAGATAATGAAGTAGCAGTTAACATTAAAAAGCAACCCTGAACAATTGTAGCAGAAAGGACATAAAAAGGCATATCCATTTGAAATTCCAAAAGGGATGAGGTAAGCATCCTGCATTCCTCTCCCATCTTTGTAGATCATTTAATTTTTAATGCCTACAAATTTTCTGGATCCTGTTTTTGAATTATACATGTAGATAATTGAATATAAAAACTTTGAAAATGAAATTTAGCAATTCCAAAATATTCAGGATTGGAATTAAGTGTGTGTGTGTGTACATTATGATCATATATATTTACTGTTTTTATGACAAGAATAAGCCCTTATTAAAATTTAGTTTTGAGATTACCTGGGATAACACATTTGCTTATATTCAAGTTAGTACCTTTTTAGTATATTAATCCTTTTGAATATTTTTCCATTGTGTTGTATTTATGGCTTGTCTCTATAAGAAATAGTAAACCCTTTGACGGCAGGAAACGGGTAATCAATCCATTGTTTTCCCTGTGTGTTAGGAAAATAGTAAGTGTTCCATAAAGCCTTACTTTACTAAAGAAAAGTATTTAATGGCGTAGAATGCAGAGGAAACTGAGATGTAAAGACATCTTTCAGGTCTACTGGAAGTCAAGGTGCAGGTAGCAAAACTCAACCTAGACTAAATAGTAATAAAAGCTGGTGTGTAGAATTAAGCAAAAGCCACTCTGATAGAAGTTTAGAGTAAGGAACATTAAAGGCAAGCAGACATAACTTATGTCAAACAACTTTTAGAAAGCAAAGTAAAATTTTAAAGAAATAGAGAAGAGTTGAGAGGGCATATGAGAAGCTGGTAGAAGTCATAACAATAACGGAGAAAGGGTAGCCTCAGAGCTATAAAAAGTAGGTCAACACTTAGGGGAAAAGCTGGTAATGTGAAATCATTCCCAAGTTGTAAAGAAAAGATAGGTAAGAAAATTTAAGATTTTGAAAAAAAAAAAAATTTTTTCCTAATTTTGAAGGTTGAGAGTTAGTTTATGATATGCTTTATATTTCTAGAAAAATGTATCTCTTAATCCTTAGAGAAGTTTTTGGTTTTACAAATGTAAGAAGAAAATGTTACCGAACCAAAGTGGGTTTGCTTCTGGGTGAGTTGAAATCAAAGCCTTCATCAGAAGTAGTTGTCACACAAAGTACAATTATTTGCAGCAAATGAGGAGACCACAGGGAAGCATTTCTAAAGTTATGGCTCACCAGCAAGGGAAATCAGGGACCTTTTATTTCAGACGGGTAACTAATATTGAAAAGGGAAGTTTTGTCATCACATGTAGAGGTGGGTATTCTCTTGTGCAGGCACAGTTTGAAAACATGCTTCTGCATACATTGCATTTTATGGAAATAAGGCCTAAACTCCTCCTGGGACGGAGATCTTAACATTAAAAGGAAGCAAAGGTGACTCTTGGGCGCTTCTCAGCCAGAATGTGTAGGTCTACCTCTTGCAGTGGGGTTTAGACCAGTTCAGGGTGCTTGGTGGTTGTATCTCTGAACATAACTAAGAAACACCTTTGAGAAACAATTAAGTGCTTTTGAAACCCACTTCGAGTTTCTCAGGGCAGGTGGTCGCTGTCAAAATGTTTAAGACATAGGGCTGACCTTGGTTCAAATTTAGGCTCTACCATTTGTGCTGGTTGTATACTTCAGGCAAGGGTTTTTTTGCGTTTTTAATCTCTATGTCTTTATTTTCCTGTATTTTAAAAGCAAGTGATACTGTCATCAGATTGAAATGAGCTGACATGTAAGGTGCCTTACAATGTGTCTGACACATAGTAAGTTCTCAGTGTTAAAATGTAAGCACATATTATGATGATGATATGGGTGAAAAAAGAATGATGTCATAGTTGTGGAAAGTGATAATGCACTACTGCTTAGAACTGGTGATAAAGTAAATGTTCATCAGCGTGTTAAGTAAATATTCAACAACCGTTCAGTGCTGAGTGCAGCGATGACCTCATTATTCATTCAGCAAATCTTCATTGAGTGCCTCCTCTCTACTGGGCGCTGTCCTGTGTGATAGTGCAGCTAGCAAGGGGTGTCCTCATCCTTAAAGGGATCTGGGAGCCGGGCAGGGCGGGGTCTCAGCTGTGAAGAAGACGTAACACTTGCCCTCAATGAGTTGTCCAGTGGAACATTCTCACATGTATGTCTGTACCAGAGTATGTCAGGGAAACTATTTTTAGGTGAATGAATGATATTTGTGAAAAGAGGTTACCACACCACAAAACACTAAATTTCCTTGAGGGCAAATACATTGGTTGGCTCAGGTATTCCTCATAAAGCGTAAGGTGTTTGAAATGCATCTCTCACAGACAAGTGACAGCTACACATAATTTTAAGTAAATCTAATTTTAAATTCAGCAATATACTTCACCCAAATTTTCAAGCAAATTATCTCCCAGAACTTAAAACACAACATATGGTAGGTCAGGTGCTAAACTTGGCCTATCTACACTTTTTGGATTCTTAGCACTCAAAGACTCATACAAATGGAAGCATTGCAAATATTCTATAATTCATGAGTTGGAGAGGAGGATTAACATTTATCTCAAGATTAACACTGGTATGTGACAGTGTAAATTTTCATCTTTGTCATATTTTTGTACTGTATATCTATTCCACACCCTTCATTGAAAGCTGCAGTATTCTCCTGCTACTTGAGAGCAACTTGCTATAAGTGAACATGTGTTTTGACCTTCTATATTGTTGTCAGAATACCTCAGCTAGAGGTAGACAGGCTGTAAGGGTTATAAGAATAAATATCTATAAATGTATTTATAAGATACAAGGTAGCTTATGAAGCACACACAATATTATATGTTAAAAATAAGAAACCAGGGACAGTAAAGGTAATAAAAGGCAGTAATATTATTTCAGAGGCAATATTAATATGTAAAATTTTATACATCTAGATTTTTTGATTATAAAGCAGGGGTACAAATTTGGGTCCAAAGTTCCTGGTCCAGACATAGGGAAAAAGTGGAATTACAAAATTTATATTGTCGATAAAGTGAAAATACACCTTTTCCTATGGGAGAGCACAGCCTTTCCTGACCCCAGAACTGGGAAGAAATAGCTCCTGTGGATAGACCCTGAAACATTTACTGAGCTTTATGTTAGACAACAAAGGTACTGCACATATTTCTTACAACACCTCTCAGCCCAAGCTGCAAGTTTCATGTCAAAATACAATCCAGTGAAAACAATCCTACAGGGTCAAATAAACCTAGTACGAGGGAGCCAGCTCTCCACATCAGGGGAAAAATCTAGACTCACTGGCATGGAAACCTGTATATCCTTCAGATCATTGTCTATGAATATTACTTATTGCATCCAGGTTTTTGATAAGAGCCAGGCCCAGATTTTTTCTTCAATATGCTTGATGGATCATTGCTATACAATTCCCCTTTAGAAGAGGCTGGGTCTGTTGGCACTGTCTTTCTTTGGACATTGCCACGACAAATCTTGGAGATGCAACAGGAAATAGCCTGAAGTCCTTTCCTCACTTCAGATGGCTGGGGATTTCAAATGTCCAGACCCTGGGCCACCTAGAGAGCTGAAGTGATGTCATTCAATTCCTTCCTCATGTATCTTATTTTTTTACCCATTGAATTTGCCAGAAAGTAATTTTCCTTCCAAGTATATTGCCAACTGTAGAATTATGGACTGTGGCTTATGACAAGAGGTGCACCTTAGAGTGGTTGTGAGAAGGACCATGAGATTACGTGTGCAGAGTGCTTAGCACAGAGCCCAGCGCACAGGTTCCCATGTTTGTCTGCACTTTGGAATGGACACCCTGGGAGTTTTGAAAAAGACTGAGGCTGTGTTTCACCTCCAGAGACTGTGATTTAACTGGTCTGGGGTGTGGCTTGGACTTTGGAAGTTTTAAAAGATCTCTAAGTAATTCTAAAGTACACAAGAATGGGGGAATCGCTGACGTAGCTCCTAGTAAGCTCTCCTCAGGCTCGCTGTTCCTATTTCCAGGTATGCTTCAATGAAAGCTCTGGTGCTATAGGCATCACATGCTAATTTGAATTTCCCAAAGGGGTATTTGATATTACAGCAGATATCATATAAAAACAGCATTTTTCTGTTTCTGTTTAAGGTGAGAACTTAAATCACAGCATATACATTTTTAGAGTCCCAATAAGAATGTATTGTGCAACTTACACTACTAATCACATCTTTTTCTCCATTGTAATAAAAAAGAGCAAATCATGAGCCCAATGATTATGGGCAGTCCAAGAGCTGAGTTTGCACAATGTCAAAGATGTGCTGAAGCATTCAGTAATGATTTGCAAGTCAGCAAACAGTGAGAGCAGCTGCTTTATATTCCAAAGTGTTGTATCCTTGTACATCCTCCATTGTATGAGAGTTCCTGCTCTTCCACACCCTTGCCGACACTAGTAAGATCAGTTAGTTTAATTTGAGCCATTCTACTTGGTGTGTAGTGGTATCTCCTTGTAGTTTTAGTTCATATTTCCCTAATAACTAACACTAACGATGTTGAGCATCTTTTCATGAGCTTGCTTCCCATCTTTATACGTTCTCACCCTCAGGGAATGTACGTATTTAATTCATTTCCTGTTGTAAACATGAAAATGTTCATTGGACTTAACAAAGCATAATCTCTATGTCATGTATATAAGTTGATGTGAATTAACTAATTAAAAATGTGGATGCACTGGGTTAGCTAAATAATCAACAGGGCTCCAGCAAGGACAGAATCAAAGAAGGTATGAATTCAAAGGCAAATTAAGAGTTATGCTCACCCAGTCCTCTCATCTTGCAGAGGAGAAAACCCTTTATCAAAGTATCAGCAACTTTTTCAAGGTCGTAAGAAGATCTAGTAGAAGAATAAAGAGTTGATTCCTCTCATCTTCCAAACATTGAGCTGTTTTGATTATGTGATGCTGACTCCCTGGAAAATGAGCTGCATTGGCTGTCAAAGCTTAAAAGTTCAAATCTAGATTCCTTCACATCAGAGAAGAAAGTGGATTTATTAAGTTCGTGTCAAAGCAAAAATTGCATCCACAAAATTTAACAGGGATGAGGGACTTTATTCAAGGCAACTGCAACAGAGGAGAGAGATCAGAACTAAGTCTGAGCTCAATTCTCCTGAAACAGAAGGTGGGAGTGCAGGGGTGGTGGGGGAACAGCGGCGTGGTGTATAAGCGTCAGGGTGAGAAGAACATGGGCCATCTTTGTTTGCTAGTTGGCTTTACCCAAAGGATAATTGTACTTCCTCTGGTAGTTCCACAACTCAGCAAGGTGCTTATCAGTTAGCTCCTACCCTCCCACAGAGACTGGGAGATAGAAGCGCTTTCTTCCTTGAAGATTTTCTTCCAAAGGGATGGCTCCCATGTCCGTGAGAAAGATATTCCTGGATTGCATAATTGGCAACAGACTTTTAAAAAGATTTATGTCTTAAAGGGGCAAAGAAAGAGCGGACAATTATAAGTTTTCTAAAGTAAATGCTCTAAGAAAAGACAGATCGGGGGCCTAGAGTCAGGAAGGAGCCCATTGAAAGTTTAGACAAGCTGAAGCAAAGGTTAAAGCCATTTTCAACAGTGTTTTTTCATCCAAGAAGTTTCTCATTTTAATTCTAGATATCTTATAGTTTTTACCTCTCTGTATATTCATATCCATTTCCTTATTTGATTTTCACAACAAATTATGAATTATCAGCAACAAACATTTTGCTTATTTAGTGCGTTAGAGTATTGAGGCACAAGGATATTCACAACCTCAGTAAATCTCAAAATTCACAAGCAGCAGAGCCAGAATCAGTCACAGCAACTATAAGCCTAATGGCTAGACATCTTCAAAATAGCCAAAGATACTGTTGATAATTTCTAGCCTTTACTACTGTTGGTATATGAATAAAATATGCCTTCTTACCACATCAAACAAATCAAATCCTAACACTGATTAACTGCTGTTGCTGAAAATTACCTCAAAAGTATTATCTAGATCCAACTCATTCAATATGGTAGCCGCTAGCCATATGTAGCTACTGAGCCCTTGAAAAATGGCTGATTGAGATGTGCTGTAAATACTAAATATGCATTGGATTTTGATGTCATGGTGTGTATAAACAAATAATACAAAACATATTGTTAATGGGGCGGGTCCCGCGGCCAAGTGGTTAAGTTCATGTGCTCCACTTCGGCGGCCCAGGGTTTTGCTGGTTTGGATCCTGGGCATGCACATGGCACCACTTGTCAGGCCATGCTGAGGCAGCACCCCACATGCCACAACTAGAAGGACCCACAACTAAAATATACAACTATGTACTTACTGGGTGGACTTGGGGAGATAAAGCAGAAAAGAAAATATATTGTTAACACTTCTTTCTCATTGACTGATGTCAAAATGATAACATTTTGGATATATTGAGCTAAATAAAATATAATATTAAAATTAATTTTACCTATTTCGCTTTACATTTTTAATTTTTCTACTAGAAAATTAAAAATTTCAAATGTGGCTGTAACGTCCAAAACTATAACACTCCTAAAAGAAAATATAGGGGGTAAAACCAAGGCTTTTGTGCCTTAGGCAAAGTTGTTTTTTTAATACCAAAAGTGTAATTCCCATCAAAGAAGAAATAAATACATTGGACTTCATCAAGTTTGAAAAAATTCTGCTCTTTCAAGAACAGTGTTAAGGAGGATGAAAAAGCAAGCCAGAGTATGTAAAAATACTCGCAAATTATATATAAGTTAAAGGACTTGTATCAGAATATATGAAGTATTCTTAGAATTCAGTAATAACAAAACAAACAACCCAGTTAAAAATGAGTAAATGATTTAAACAGTCATTTTCTCAAAGAACGTATAAAGATGGGAAGCAAGCTCATGAAAAGATGCTCAACGTCGTTAGTGTTAGTTATTAGGGAAATATGAACTAAAACTACAAGGAGATACCACTACACACTAAGTAGAATGGCTCAAATTAAACTAACTGATCTTACTAGTGTCGGCAAGGGTGTGGAAGAGCAGGAACTCTCATACAATGGAGGATGTACAAGGATACAACCCTTTGGAATATAGCAGTTTGACCATTTTTTCAAGTTGAAACATGTACCTATCATTTCAGTCCTGATTATTTAATCAATATGTATGAAAAGCATATGTCCCTACAAAGATTTATACATAAATGTCCATATCAGATTTATTTATAATAGCTAATAACTGGAAATAACCCAGATGTCCATCAACAAGTGAATGGATAAAAAACTAGTACATTATACAATGGAATAAACTCAACAATACAAAGCAATGAACAAGTAGTAGATGCTACAACTTGGATGAATCTCAAAATATTATGCTGACTGAAAGAAGCCAGATTAAGAAAAAAGTACATTTTTAATGATTCCATTTATATAAAACTAAAAGAAAGTAAACTAACTTATAGTGTTGTAAAGTAGATCAGAGGTTGCTGGAGACAAGGGGTGGGGGCTGGGAACAAGAAAGTGGCAAGAGAAAATATTTTGGAGTGATGGATATGTTCATACCTAGATTGTGGTGATAGTGTTATATTGTATACATATGTCAAAACTTAAATTATATACTTTAAATATGTGCTGTTTATGTCAATTACAATTCAATAAAGTTTTAAAAAATGATGACTCAATGTTAGAGTGTGTAGTTGTTGGGGCCAGATAGGGTAGGATGTCACGAAGCAATCACTACAGTGACCTAGAAATCTAATATCTCATAGACATTCAAACCTAATAATATGTCAATAACAAACATATATTGGACATTGTGGGAGAAACATACTGGATTTTAAACTACAAATACAATCCAATGTTTTTATTTGAAAAAAGATAAGAAAACTATTTTTACAGGATGTAAGAGTACTCTATAAATTGGGTCATAGTTTCTCAATAGCTTTATATCTTTCTCAGACCAGTCACACTTGCCAATAAAATGTAGTTGCATTAGCACGATGACTTAAATGTCCTTAAGGCTACTGTAGACTGTATGGGTAAAGGACATGATAATTCAACCTTTTATTTGCAGAGGAAAATATTATTTGTGAGAAAAACAAAGGCCAAGTGAAAAGTCATTCAGGTCATTAGAAGAGTTTATTCAGAACATTATAATATTTGAAAGACTTGACCTCCAATTATTACCAATGGTATTTACACAAGTGAAATTACAAAATGATTCCTCTGCCCAGATCGCCTTCCCAAACACCAAAACTAAGAAGATATTTTCTGGGGCTGCCCTAGTGGCACAGCGGTTAAGTTGGCACATTCTGCTTCTCAGTGGCCCGGGGTTAGCCAGTTGGATTCCGGGTGTGGACATGGCACCGCTTGGCACGCCATGCTGTGGTAGGCATCCCATGTATAAAGTAGAAGAAGATGGGCACGGATGTTAGCTCAGGGCCAGTCTTCCTCAGCAAAAAGAGGAGAATTGGCAGCAGTTAGCTCAGGGCTAATCTTCCTCAAAAAAAAAGATATTTTCTTCTACCTTTGAACACTCATATTAGGAGTCATTTTTTCAAGGCAGCCATATTTAAACCTCTTCCTCATACCAATATTATGTCCTACTTTTTTTGTTTGTGTAGTCATCTGTACAAACATCTTCTATAGCACTGAGCCCCTCCATTTTAATTATCCATTGACTGATCTATCTTGCTCATCAGATTTTTAATATCCTAAGAGAATGTAAGATGATATTTTCACATCATCCTAATCTAGGATCCGCTATATAATAAAAACTTAATAAAATGTTAACTAAATTGATCTGTTTTAGGGGTATACCCTAGTTTATAGTCAATCCTGAATAAATTACTCTTTTTCCACTATGTCTGCTCTATAAATCTAAGTTGGTAAGCTTACATAAAATGCTGAGGTTCTAAATGTTCCCAGCTGATCTATTCAAGTGATTTTAATCAATCTGTCACAAAAATCATAATAGAAACTACAATTATGTCGTATCCTATATGTTTGATAGTATCAAGATGAGATACCACAAATTGCTTGAATAAATCAAATAAAAGAGCCATATGGAGTGTGGATTCTGATAGTAATTCAATCACTAAACTAGAGTCACACATTCATTTTAACCAATCTGATGAGACACCAAAATTGTTACATTTTATTCTGATGCTTATTATACAGCCATGCCCAGATTGGGCTCAATAAATTCTAGTTGGATTAAATTCCGTACAAGATGGGTACATTGCATTGGCTATTCATTTAACTCAAACAAATGCTTACTGGACACTTTGTATTTGAAAATAATTTCCCGGTGGAGAGCTGTATAATAGAAATGACTGGCTCTGGAGTGAGGCTGCAGCATGTCTCGGGGTTGCTCAGTTATCTGGCTGTGAATATGGAACATGCAGGTTTAGACATAGTTTTTTTCTTTTTTCTTGTTTGAGGAAGATTAGCCCTGAGCTAACATCCACGCCCATCTTCCTCTATTTTATATGTGGGACACCTGCCGCAGCATGACTTGATAAGTGGTGCACGTGTCCGAACCCAGGATCCGAACCAGTGAACCCCTGGCTGCCAAACGGGAGCATGCAAACTTAACGGCTACACCGCCGGGCCCCAACACAGACCGTTTTTAATCAACATTTTCTTCCAAGTATTTCTTGATTTCTACTTTGTTCAAATGCTGGTCTAATACCTGGAAATAAATGGCAAATAAAATCAAGCACTGTTCATTTCCTTAAAGATATCAATCAAATAATCATATAAACCAGGGGAAGAAACTCAGTTGTAAGGTGCCACAAATAAGAGGTAAACCTGTTAGGAGAGACTATTAGAGGCATTGATCTACACAGGGAAGTCAGAAAAGGCTTCTCTACGAAGTGATGATTAAGCTAAGACAGGAAGAATGAACAGAAATTAACTGGGAAAAGAGAACAGAAGAGCATTCCAGGCAAAAGACAATAGCTGCACAGATGTGTCAGGAGGGAGCCTTGTGAGTGAGGGAAATCAAGGAAAGCCACCAAGACTGTGGAGAGGCAACAGAGGAAAGCGGTGGGAATAGAAGAAGCCCCTGAAAAATAAATGAAATAGGCTTTCTCTTTATTGTGAAAGCAGGGCAAGTCTTTGACTAGAGTGTTGCTGACGAATGGGGAGAGTGGATTGGGTGGGATGAAGTGGAAGGTAGTAATCAGTTTCGAGGCTACTGTTAACATCTAGATGAGAGATGATTGAATTTTGAACCAGGCTGGTGGTAATAGAGGAGGAGAGAATGAATAGATTAGAAATAAATCTAGGAGGTCAAGTGGACTTGGAAGTGGGTTGAGTAAGGTGGGGGTCTCTAAAATTTGGGGCTAGTACAACTAGATAAGTGATGCTTTATTCATTGAGCTATGAAATGCTCAAAATGGCCAATGCTTTCTTAGTGGTTGGAGGAGGAAGAGCACAGTGGCTTCATCTTTAAACACGTTAAGTTTGAGATGCCTTTGGAGATGTCCTACAGACAGCTGGATAGGATAGTCTGACAGTCAGAGGCAGGTTAGAGACAGTTGTGAAATGTCTTTGTTTAAGTCATAATTGAGGACAGCTGTGGACGAGCTCGGCTAAGGAGAAAGAATGGAGTAAGATGAAGATGGAAATGGGAAGAAGTTGATGGAAAATGAGAAGTTGTGTCCGCACCTTGGGCAGGTACAGTGGAGAGGGAGCACAGGTTAGAGGCGCTATAACTTTGCACCTCAAACTGTGGTTGGTGAACCAATAATCTTGATTTGGAATTCCAAATTGGGTACCAAGGGAGACCTGTGTTTTAATAAGATCCCCAGGTGATTTGAATGCACGCTAAAGTTTGAGAAGTGTTACTCATAACACCCTATATTACAGAGTAAGGAATTTGCAGTTTACTCATTCCACTCCCTACCAGCCGATGAGCTACTAAAAATGAGACTGACTTGAAACTCTGAATTCCTGGAGTTTAGCACAGTGCCTGGCATATATTAAATTCTTAATTATTGTGTGATGAATGAATAAATACAGAACTAAGAGAGAATGGAAAGTGAATGCGAGAATCTTTTTCTGTCACGACTTTTTTCCTGTACTCCTCTCCTAAAATTCAAATACACCTTCATTCACCTTTGACCTTGGCTGTAGTTAAATTCATAGCTTTCTCATCTCTCTTTGCCATTCATTCCCTTTCCTTCAAATATTCTAGTGAAATACTGCTGAGTTCCCTTCACTTCACCATGTTGGACAATACATCTTCTGTTTTCTTAAAACAAACAGATAACCCTAAGCTTATTTGGCACAGGTGCTTGCACATATCATATTTCTTTTTTTCTTTTACAGAAGCAAATCAGTGATAATATTATGCATTGCATTCCTAAATAGAAACTATTAAATATGGTAGTATTAAATCCAAGCTTTTGAATATTTTTAATTTTCCTTTGAAATTGGAAAAGATATTTTGGTATTGCGTAATTAATGCTTGAAGGTTGTAAAAATTTGAACAATACACAAAATCCTTTATAATCTTATATTCCCCTAGAGTTAATCATTGGTAACAATTCATGTGTATACTTTTAAATTTTTAATAAATGTATACGATTATATGGTGGGATGACATGGCTAGAACATTTTTCTTTGTTACAAAATAACATAACAATATACAGTTGAATATAGATTATTACGAATCTCCTTTTTTAAACTATTAGCTTATTATTTCCTCTTAATCTGATTACTTATTTCCCTTTTCTTATCTCTGACAACATGAACCCATTTCCCACCCCTCCTCACTCTTGTCTTTTAGAAGCCATCCTTGCCCTAGGTTTGTCTATATTTTGGCTTTTCAATGTATTTTTGTTTCCTAATTTCTTTACCTATTTTGCATTCGAAAGCATTCGTTATAGTTTTTCAGGTGTCTCTTCTTGTTCATTTTTTCCAATCTTCTTGAGATAAATAAATTCATTATTTTAATAACTTACATAATAATGAAACAACTTAAGACAATTTTCTGAATGCTCATTGGGCAGCATTGGATAGATTTCTTAACTTAAACAGGCTGCCATTTTAGTTTTGGTTTCTTTTTTGACCCATGAATTATGGAGCAGTGTCTTCTTTTTTCCTTTCAATGTCAACTTTTTTCTCAATGTTATTATTATTATATTTTCTGTGTTATAGTTTGAGGCCATATCTTGAAAGGAGTCTACTTTTAGAATTTATCAAGATTTAAATTATGGCCTAGTATACAATGAATTTTGATATAATGATTTTATGAGCATTAGACAATTATATTCTTTCACTGTTTAAGAAATAAAATATTAAAAATGGAGATCTTGGCACTAGTAAAGATTGTCAAAATTGTTGGTCATATTATTCAGATTCTCCATATCGTTTCTTCTCTGCATAATCTATTGAAAAAAGTTGCGTTATCTCTGATGAATTCAGTGGTGCTTTAAATTCCTCCCAGTATTGCTGGCAGCTTTTCATTCCTTTTATACTGTTGTACATTTGCTGGGTGCATAGAGGCTTGTGATTATCACATAATATTCTGCTCGTGTCTATTTAACATGCTGGTCTGAAATTCAACATTTTTAGATAAGAATTATGTATCTCTATCTGTGTTTTCTTTGGCTCGCATGTTCTAAATTTAGTCATTTTGGGCTACTCCCTTATTTTCAACATTTCTTGTCATTTTTTTGGTGTATGCTCCTCTAATCCTAATAAAAAATGGCATTTAGCTGTGAAAATTTTACTCTAGAAAAAGTGAGTGTCTAGAGTTAAACATCTTGCCTACCATTTTGGTGGGCCAGGTTTGAGTGATGCCACTGAGGAGGAGATATCAAATGAGTTAGATTCATAATCAGGTCAACTGGTGATATTAACTAGCTTTACCTTGAATTCTGGGAACCATGGCCTCGATAGTTGGCTTTAATGGATCCCTTCCTGAGTTTACAGATCATCTTGACAGGCTGTTATCTCCCCATCCCCAGTAAATGAATTTTGTGACTTTTAGCATGTGAAAGAATTACTCCAGGATTAGTGAAGAGAGGTGAATGTCCTATTGGGTGTATTAGAACTAAGTGGGTCCATCCCCTGAGAAACGACAAGGGAGTCTAGTGGCTTTGGTGTTCATGAGCTTCATCTAGTTTGAGGGACCCTGAACAATGGTGACACGGAAGGGCTGGCACAGCTTTCTATCTCACTTTTATATGTCTATCAGTAGTGGGTGCTGTGGAACACCTCCAGCTCCCCTATTTGGGATTGAAACACTCATTCCTCTAGGTCTGGAAGTGTTAGAAGCTGAGAACACCTAGCTGAGTTCTCTGAAAACTGCTCTGGATTGAAGGGAGCCACTTTCCTTGGGGGCAGCCCACATCTAATAACTACTCAAAGCAGGGTTATAAAGAACCATCCTCCTGGCTTTAATTCAGGACAAACCTTCAGGACCATCCTATCTTCAGAGCTCCCCATGAACTGGCTGAGTTCAAATTCTCCCTCCGCTCAATCCTGCTTTCTGTAATTCCCACAAGTGTTGATCCCGAGTTTGCCCCAATGAAATTTCCACATGCAAATCTCTATCTCAGAGTCTGCTTTTCAGGGAACTTGACTAGCAAAACCATCTGCATAGAAATATGAAGCTTGAAAGGTCAAGGCAGGGCATCATTCTGATTTCTAGTGGTGGGGAAGTTTTCCTCTCTATAGATTGAGTTGTCTCAATGGGGAATAAGAAATGAACAGCAAAGCCGTATGTCAAGGCACTATCTTGGTTACACATCTCATGGCATTGTGATTTATCCGTGTCCACTGTAATGGGTGAATGTATTTTGTGCTGCAATCTTGCACAATCAGGCTAAATCAGAGAAGAAAGATCTGATTAAGTGACTAAGCAGTTATGACGGTGACAAAATCACAGAATGGAAGAAGTGGGGGGACTTCAATTAAACCAAACCTTTTAATTTACAGACATGTTATGGCTTATTCTGTTTCTTTAATGCATGATTTACAAGATAAATTTATTTATTCCTATACATTTTTCATAGGATTTAAAGGAGAAGGGTTTTATTTACTCTTGTAAGCTTTTAAGCATCTATGTGCAATCTTTTTAGGGACTTTATTGAACAATGTAGAGAAAATTTCTTTTCTGGGATAAAAAGAATGATAGGTGAAAAATTTGACTTTAGAAAGCACTGGAAAGAGATGAATAAATTTGAAGAAAAGTATGAAACTTTAAGACTGCGATGAATGCTCTCTGCTATAGAGGAGTAAGCAGTATCTTACTAGTGGACTTTGAGAAAGGCTGCAAAGGATGAACTACCTGTAAATATTTTCCCTACGTTCCCTTAAATTTTAACCATTAGCAATTAACTTCCTTGAGCTAGCTTGAATTCCAAAAAGATACTATTTTGGAAATTAGAAAATGAATTTATACCTTACTAGGTAGTCCCCACTTTTTGGAATTACTAATTTGCCAGTCTACTTCCATTTTGTCATATACAAACATTTATTCATTCATTCAATACATATGTATGTAGTATATGCCTTATACTGTGGTAGGCCTACCTGCTTAATTTTCTACTTTCCCAGAAGTAAGAATTATGATTTAAATTAGTTAAACAAATTTGTGGGCATTGACTTTAGTGAAGGAATGTAAGGAAAGATTTTTTCCAAGGCAATGCCAGAGCAAGAGACATCCTTGTAATTATGGATTAGACATTATAGTGAGTGATTCTGAGCAGCCATTAGGCAGCAGAAGACCGTAGAGGCTGGTAACTGGAAATTGAAAAAGGAGTCTTCCTTCCAGCATGCAGGAGAAAGGGCTATGTGGGTGTGATGGAATCCAAAGAAGACAGACTCATAGTTATAAGCTCTTTGTAATTAGAAGGTAATTCAGAGATATTTATTTTTACAGATAATCAAGCTAAGACAGATAAATTAAGAGACTTGGGCAAATATGTCACCATTTAGTTCACAAATTGAATAAAATGCAAAAATCAAACTTCAGTCCAAGAATTTTCACACTCTGTTAACTTGTTCCTCCTCCTATTTCACAATTTTGCCTAGAGCAAGCCCTGAGGGGACCTACTTTTTACTAGAACAGGGCTAATCCCATATTGCCAGTGACATTTTATAAGGATTTTCTTTTTTTCATGTCTGCAATGGAAAAGAACAAACTGTTCTCACAATATTTGGCAGAAATTATTCAAGCTCTCTTGTTCTGCATATCTTATCTCTGAAAAATTTCCTGATGTGGGACACTTGCCCAAGTGCAAACATCATTTGTGCTATAGTACCTCTGTTTGTTTAAACATATTGCTTAAACAATTATCTTTGTGACAACATTTCACATAAAATCCAATTAATCTAGCATTTACTTAAATGACTAGTGATTGTGTTGCTATTCTTATTCATTTACTATGTCAAATATACTAAGATGAATTTTCTATATTTTCAAATTGGAAAATATTTTCATATTTTACTAATAAATTATAGAGAAGCCAATAAATGCTCAAGCTGGATAATGCTCTGTATTTTTCAAATTAGTATTTGAGAAACTTCTTCTAGGATGCTTATTGTATCTAAACATAAAATTAGAACACTAATTCATTTTTCTTGTGTGCATGATCAATCACAACTTGTACAGACATATGTGATGACATTGATCTGATTTTTTTCTTTTTATTATTCTTTGTTAGGAAGGGTAATAGTCATTAACATTTGAGGGAATATGTCTTTTCTTAATTTCCATGGCAAAATATATGAAAGGATAAAAATATATAAACTATTGTCTTTGTAAGAAACCTTCATCCCTTGAGGGGAAGAGAGACTGGGGAAAATAAATCAGAAACCGAGAGACATCATAATTCATGCGTCATTTAGGGAATTCAATGACACAGTTGATATTGCAGGAAGCAATGAAATAAACCTTTCTTACCTGCCCTTTTCCTTGTCCTTCTCTCTGCCCTACATTTATCGAATGCTTGTTACCGGGTCTTGAAAATTTGTGGACTAATTGGAGAGAGAAACATAAATCAAATAATTAAAGAATGATATAATAAATGCTCTACAAGAAGGAGTAAAAAAGTATTCAGAAACCCAAATAAATTATGAAATAGATTGGCTTACTCCCTTGTGACTGTGTCTAGGCAGTCGCAATAAGGCCCTACACATTGAGGGCCAGCTTCTGAATTCTGTCTCTGACAATCTTGTACTACGCAACCAATTCTACTGCCTGTAAGATTCTTTCCTCTATGCTCTTGCCTGTCCTGTGATCGTTTTAATACACGTTCTGTTCCTAGGAAGTCACACTTTCCCCATTTGAATCTAGAAGCCAACATAGTTTCCAAAATGTTTCAGAGAAGCTCACTATTCCTGCAGTCAACACCTGGTCAGTAGGTAGCCCATTTGAATCTAGGCTGGTACTTAGAATTGAGAGAGATTTACCAGCTGATAAAAATATCGATGAAAGGAAAATGGTGGAGCCAGAAATGTCAGTAGGTTGCTTAACCTCATTAGCCAACAAAAGGTACCCACCGATTAAAAGTCATGATTTAGTGACTTCAGGCACCATTGAAACATTGATTCAGGTCCTGCTGCCAAAGAGCTTACATTTAAAATGGTTAGCAAGTAAAAGGACATCTGCAGGTAGACAATAATGCATTCTCTTCTTTAGCCAAATCTAAAGTTGGCTTTGCGATTTCACTAGCATTTGTGCGCGTGCACCATTTCCTTGGAATAGGAACATGATATTCCTTGTTCCCTTCTGAGTGGATACAATTCTACTCTCAATGGCTATGTTGTTCTGTATTCATAGCATTAAACCACCTCAGAATGTGTAATTGATTATTAGTATTAATTTCTTTAATTGATGCTATGTAACTTTGCTTCTTTGGCTATTTCTTTTACAGCTCAGAAGTGATTCAGTATTTATGACCATTGATCAGTCACACCATGTACAGAATTATGACTCGACTGTTTCACATTGGTGTCTCAGTAATGTTCAAGCTTCTAAGACAGGGATGGATTAGTTTTCCTCACACTCTAGCACTGAACAATCCCTAGCCAGAAATGTGGCTGCTGCAGCTGTTCAAGAAAAAATGGAACTGCTCAAGATATAAAATGAAGATTATGTGGTGGAGTTAAACAGATTTATACTTTGTAGAACTTCTAGTCTATGAAAATCTGACTGCCAACATTTTCTTTGAATCATTGCATCTTAGATGTTAGTTCCTGCTCTCAGGAGTGCTCCTTGGTACAAATCCCGATTCCATCAAAGAAAAACAGGGAAAGTAAGTTGTTTTCCGTGGTATCCGTGGCTGAAAATGACATGATCAAACCAAACATGTCATGGAATTTATTGCAACAGCACCTGATCCATGGGTATTGTAATTAGGAAGTCTATATTGTGTGCCTTTTATGGAAAAAATACCGTGTTCTTTCTCAAAAGGCTCTGGTAAAAATATTTAGTTATGGATATATAAGTCAAAATCCTAAAGAGCACTTAATGGAAAAATTTTTTCCGTATTTTGGTTTTACACATGTATTTCATTCTTCACCTTTATAATCTGAACAATCTCTTTGCTTCATGGTTGTTACGTGACTGATTTGGCAGCAAAATAAAACTAAAGGGTATTGAAATGACAGCATCAGCTCTGCAATGGAAAGCTTTGGGAAAACTTTTGATTGGTTGCTTCATTCCAGAGTGATCACTTAAAACTGGCATTCCCTGCAGGGCATGCTGTAGGATCAGGAAAAGCTAATTATCTGCTCCCTGCCTTTGGCCTCTACTCTCCTTTTCTAAAAAGCAGAATAGTGACTCTTTTTCCTTTACTTAAAGACTATTTTCAAATACAATCAGGAAGTTGGTGAAGAGAATGATACACCAACCAGTAGAATTAAAAAGTGAATAATCATATAGAATCTTTAAAATGTAAGAACAGTTTGTTCTGAATGGACCCATGTTTTGCTCTAGAACATATTTATACATTAATGAACTAAAATGTTCATTGATTGTGCTTTTTGCTGCTGCGGGTAGATATTGAGTAGAAGAACCCAAAAGCCCATACAGATATCAGATGTTTTTAAAAAATAGACATTCTGCATTAGGTGTTGTTAAATCACTCACTCTACTCTTGTATTTTTTAAAACAAATTCATTCTATGTTATTATGAAAAGATTATTGCACATATATTGTGGGCAACATTGGATTTACCCATTAATTTGGGGGTTACTTCATATATGACAAACTTGGAAAATTCACTGTCTGCTAATTTTGAGTCTTTCTTTCTGTGTCACTCCCACTGCACCAAAATCAATATACTGGTCAACCAACCAACCAAACAAAAAATCAATATTATCACCAGTTATGAAGGAATCATGAATATGTAGTCCAAATTCAATTTCCATTGCATCACTATAGATATAATGACTTCTCAATGAAAGATCACCTCCGTGAGCCTGTAAGTGAATAACCTCTGATATCCGTCAGACCTCTGAAACACTGATGACTTTGTGCTGTTATATTTTGGTTGTATTGTTGAGGGGGAAGATGTCTTTGCGGTCTACTGGTTAATATACATAGCTGAGAGTAGCGTTTGTACAGAAAGTTGGCATTAGTGTTTGCATATAATAATGAAAAAGAAAATATTTGTTCCACATATGTAGTAGGGGTTT
Source organism: Equus przewalskii (assembly GCF_037783145.1). Classification (NCBI taxonomy): domain Eukaryota; kingdom Metazoa; phylum Chordata; class Mammalia; order Perissodactyla; family Equidae; genus Equus; species Equus przewalskii. The sequence continues at coordinate 17,208,853 of NC_091858.1, read as the reverse complement.
TGATATCCTTTTAATTTTGTTCAAACATGTTAGAAAATTTTCCACCTTATGGAAATATTAAAGGAATTTTATAGTGAACCTGTATATCTAACAGCTAGATTCTAAAATTAACATTTTGCTATCATTGTCTCAACACTGAAGTATCCATCTACCCATCTCTCTATTCCTCCATTGAACAACCTTGGAATTTTTATGCATTGCAAAATAAGTTGCCGACATTGGTGTGCTTCCTCTTAAATACATCAGCATATACATCATAGAGTCCAATATTGTTTAATTTTTATACTCTTGAGATAAAATTTACATATAATAAAATGCACAAATCTCAAGTGTAAATTTTCTGATTTTATGCAAATACACACAACCTAGTAATTCAAATCCCTATCAAGATATAGATCTAACCACCTAGAATGTTCTCTCATGCCCCTTCCCAGTCACTTTCTACCTCCATAGGCAACTGCTGGTTTTTTTTCACTATGGATTAATTTTGCATGTTCTAGAGCTTCATAGAAATGACATCATACAAAACTTACTCTTTTGTGCAGATCTCCCTTATTCAGCACTATGTTTTCTGGAAGTTACTCATGCTAACTCATATCAATATTATCTTCTCTTTTACTGCTAAGTCTACTGTTGTATGAACATACCACTAATTTTTTATCCATTCACCAACATTTCATTTGTTTCCAGTTTTTGAGTATCATGTATAAATCTGTTATTAACCATCTTGTAGAAGTACATTTTTACGGCTATATGTTTTTATTTCTCTTGAGTGAAAACATAGGAGTGAAATTTCTGGGTCCTTTTCACTTTTTACTTATCAGAATAAATAAAATTTATTATTATTCTTTTTATTTGCAAAAATATAAACAGGAAAGAACACAAAAACTTCAAATAAAATCGTCCAAAGGACCCCTACTGATTCTGTCCATCATGCTATGAAGTGGAATTATTCCTTCATGAGTATTACGCTAAAATAAATCCAAATATGTGATAAACTAATCTCAGTTTTATGACTTTTAAATGTGTTGTTGTTTATTTCCCTAAAAGACTGTAAGATTCACTCACTACTTTAAAATATTTTTGTAAATTTATTTCAGAATCTGATTCTCACATAAGTTTTCTCTAAAGTCTTACTATCTATTACTAAGTGAATGAACGCACATTACATAAGACATCTTAGGATTTCAGGATAGCAAAAGCTAGCATTTGTTGACTTTTGTTTTACACGTGTTTCCAAGTACGGCATCCAACACGAGAAGAGAACTTGAATTCACAATACATAAATATATATCCACAATATATGAAATTGAAATTGCAATGTATAAAGTTACCAATAAAAATAAGGGACTCAAATAATTACTCTGAACCCGATGGATCCCAAAATAGATTTTAAAAATGTATCTGGGCCCCATGTATATAAGAAAGATTAACGGTCTACCTCAAGTGAAACATGGCAAGTAAGGTAGTTTTATGTCATTGCACATTATGCAAATGATTTGTAAAATTCAGGTTTGGGAACGAAACGTGTACATTAAATATAAAATATGCTTCAGTCTCAAAATAAATTTACTTTTGAAAATCAACAATAAAAACAATTGATTAGAAATAGAAAGCTCAATATATTTTATCATAGCTTCCATGAAAAATATATCTAAATAATGTAAATAGACATAAATTTTCCACATACATACAGCAGGTATTCCAACTATATTTTCTTTACCACTAAAGTTTTATGTTAACCATTAAATTTAAAAAGATGAAAATTTACATTTGCCAAATAAATGTGGACGCGTATGTTAATATATATTCATTCTACTGAACAATACTGCCATCTGTTTCTGTATTTACATGCTGGTTATTTGCATAAGAAAGATAAAACAAAATTATACATATTTACAAATTTATTTAATGATAATAATTGTAATCAAGTCCAACTTTATGGGGAGATAGCTTTTCTTGGCACACAAGAGGTAATTTTCCCCAAGTCCTTCAAATTAATTTTACCATAAAAGCTCATAAAAATTAGCGTAGTCTGCCTTTGCATTATATACATAAAGTTCCAGGTTTGTTTTTTTTCTTCATGTCAATGCACATATACGTCTGTGTGCACGTGTGAATGTTTGTGTGTCTGTACGCACACAGAACCAATTTTTTCTTTGCTTGAGGAAAAATATACTCTCAACTAAAAAGGACTGGCAATTCACCAAAACTGACAAATAATAAAATTCATTGCCCTTCCTGAAAAGTGGAAGCATAGTAAAAATTTACTATTATTCTCTTAGCAATTTAACAATATGCAAAAAATAAAACTGAGCATTGTACTCTAAGCATAGATTCTAGAAAGATTTTACAGCAAAAATCTGAAAATCAATGAAACGTGTATTTAGTTGCATGATGACTTTTACATTAGGCAATTGTCTGTAACTTCATCATCAGAAATAGAACTTTATATGAGAGGGTTGCACTGTGTTATACAAGTTTTTCTCTACCTCTTAGAACACATTCCATGTGTGAAATATAAAATTGCCACATTTATTTCTGTTCGAGACCTGGTCTAGAATTTTGCAATGTTGATTGCAAGTATAGTATTATCTAGGTACCTCTCCTTTCTCCAGGGGTGTTCTGACCATGGAGTAAGATGTGCTGAACTCTTTGTATGAGAAGATGTTTCCTCTAAAGAGTATTGCTAAGAAGAATCCCAAGCTACTAAAACCTTTATCTTTAGTTTCTTGGGTAACATTAAGTACTTTGGAAATTTAAAATTCAAGGCAAATCACTATTCTTGTTCTTGTTTGTACTTGTTTAGAACCTCATTTTAACGAAAGTCTCCAAAGTCATGGAGATTATCTCCTGTGTGCCCATAAAATACTCTTCATGCTGGGCAGAGTTCTACTAGTCAAACATTATTGCCAAATTATTCTATTAGTTGCTAAAGGATGAGGATGAAAAAGTAAGAAAAAATTAAAGCAAATTTACCAACGCTATAAAATGAAGGTCAACTTAATTATACTCACCTTTCTGGTGATGGATTCAGAACATAACTTTAGCATAAAAAATTCATTGTTACCACTAATCAGCATCTCCTGGATAGAATTGAAAATGCTGAGAGATTCAAATACAGATATAGATTCAAAGTGCTTCTAAAATAAATGAAGCCGAGTGAAGAAGCCTGGCCATGAGCCAAGCTATGCCTATAATTCCTATAATCTTGGTGAAATGAAGAAATAATAATAATTCAGATTATGCTTAGCAATAACTTGTACTTAGATTTAAGAAAAATATATTCAAGTGTGGCACTTTATGTGGGTTTAAGAATATAATTTGCCTTACAATCTTTCCTTGTATTTTAGTAAAATATTTTACTCAAGATGTGGAGTGAGTACGAAGGAAAAATAAAAATAATGCAAACACGTTAGTTGAAAAACATCATATCAAAGGAATGCATGAATTAAGACAGGCAGGTCCATCAGACCTTTTAGAATGCCCACTAGTCAAGCAAAAGTTGCTTGTTTCAATAAAAATTGCAATCTTTGTAGGCTGGATTTGAAAATGTTCATCTAAAAAGGAAGGTGGATTTTCTTCATTTGCCCTATAAGACCAATTTATGGGTTTGCCAACATATAGGTAACCTAATAGAAAAGTTTCGTTATCCAAAGGTATACAGAAGTTGAAATCCCATGTTTTTGAAATAACTTGGGAATTTGGAGGTGTTGCTATTTTTTAAAGCATGTGACTATGACTTTATCATTTGACCATTCTAAATTGTAACTTATCACTCAGTCATAGCATTTACACTGGTGACTAACTGTAATTTTTTATGTTGAACTGCTATAATGTCACCTAACAATATTTAAACTTCTATAAATTGACTCTTAGCAGATAAAACTTGACATGTTATAGCCACATTTAAGAATTATTTTATGGTAAATATATCTAATATCTCACCATATAATTTCATAGCAATATTTAAGAGTAATTGATCATGGTCAGCATGTAAAAAATATCCTCCTCTTTTCTTTCTCTTTCTAAAGACAATAAATTTGACATGCACTGTAAGTATTTAAATTTACTCTCTGGAAATCCTGAGTTTATGTGATATGAAGAATACAAGAAAATAAAATTTAAAAAACTCTTCCTAATATCATGCTAAATTTTTACAGCTGATTTCTTAAAATAATTTTGTATGAGTTTTTTACATAAAATTAATAATTTACATGTTAATTCAGCACAACAAATAAGATTGAGGTATAACTATAAAAACAAAACTGTTTAGTCTAACTTCTTTAAGATCATGTTAAGACTATTTCTTTAAATAATGTCCTCTCTAATAAAACACCCAGATTAAAAAAAAAATAATGTTGGTCCTTTATCTGATTTTCTCCACAAAATTGATGCTAAGAGAAAGAATGTTTGTTTACGTATGGGCTATAATTTCTTACTCTCCAATTCTGACTGATTTTTGTCTACAGTTGAACATTTTAACTTTAGCCCAGAGTATTCACTAATTTTTGCTCTTTCCATTTAAATTTGTTTTAATTATTCTATTATCAACTATTTAACCTTTCTTTTACATTTTTTATTAGAAGACTTCTAACCCAATTTCATGATGGATAATATCATTAATAATACCGATTTAATTTTAAATTGTTTCAGACTGCATATCCTCATGTATTCAATTCTCATGGATTGCTTATGCTTTATTTTTGCTCATTATTTCCACATTTCTCAAATAATATTCCTTCTACATGGATATCTGTGTCTCTAGAAATTTTCAATGAAGTATAGCTTCATCGCCAACAGCCTGACTTTAAAAATGTTATTTCTACTATTGTTGAAAACACAAATCCACTTAGATATGTTGTTTCCATCAAAGATGACTTTTAATAAAAATCTTATGTTAATAGTGATTTTTACAAGTTAAAGATATTTAACTCTTGTCCTTCTTGGTACTTCTGAAGAAAGAAGAGAGAGGAGAGCAGAAAAAGGAAAAGAAAGGAGAGAAGAGGAGAGGAGAAAAGAAGGAAGGAAGCAAAGAGGGAAGGAAGGAAGTTACATACACACTTGGCAAGATAGAACTTATTCATTTGGTCTATCTCACTTATCATTTCCCATAAAGATCTTCCAGCCCATTTTTCATCTTCTCTGCAAAATTCTGAGAGTGGTCATTCATTTATTGAATGCTTCCGAAGATGGAATTTATCTTGCAAAAGAGAATAGACTACTCCTGGAGAGAGGATAGTTTCAATGTTTCAGAAATGGTTTCGAATAACTTGGATCCTGATTTATTGAAATCTATTTTGAAAGCCTTCAATAGGGAGCCAGGTACGGTATTTGAGAAGGATATAATCTAAGAAAGAGAGAATTGGGTGTTCTCATTTACTGTTACGCTGAAAGATAAAATAACTCACTTTTACTTACATTAAAAACATTTCTTTTAAATATGAATTATCTTAACTTTCCTTCTTTTGCCAAACTCTTTTATACTTCTTTAGATGACATGTTTTTGTTCTGGAATTACTACATTGACGATAAACCTTTATTACTTCATTTCTCATCTGCCTTGGTTTTATTGATCACAGTTATAGAGCAAAACAAAACTTTGTAATCAAATGTAGAGTAGCACACATTGTTAAAACATTCAGCAGAGATAATCCAAAAACATAATTTGTTTTCCTTTGTTTAGACTGAAATGAAATGAACAATGTCAGCAAAATGACCTCCAGATTTCCCAAAATATAAATGCCCCAATGCCCCGATAAAATATCCTGCCTTCAGTGCTCAATTCATGCCAAGATTTAATGATCTCCAAAGTATTGATTTCATCTTCAGTTTCCTGAAATAATAACTTCTTATGATAATAAATCTTCATACACTAGACAAATCAGTCATGTGTAGTGAAATCAATCTTCTTTTCACATAGTAACTTCTTGGTCTAGCTATTGAAGGCTTTCTTTTTAAAGGAATAGGTGCCTATTTCAGCCCTAATTGTCTGTTCTTTTTTATTCAAATTGCATACAATACTCTAAGGTCAAAAGTAAGGCAATATTTGTAGTTATTGCTTTTCTCAATAGAATCTGATCAGAATATAAGTTCTGATTGTCTCCTCGCTGTTATCGTCATCTAAAGATATTACTTATCACATAGACTACCATCCCTCCCACAGTTTAAAGAGAAATGAGAAAACATAGCTTTTACCCTGTCAGGGTAGGAAAAATCCTCTTTCTTCCATTCTTGTGTTCTTATGGCTGGAATAATAGTAAAATTGACACAAGACTAGATTAATAGTAAAAAAATCCAGTTTAATATGTACATGTTAGAGATCAAAAAGAAACGATGCTTGGAGAGCGAACAAAGCAGGCAGTATACATATCTTTTACACAAAGAAACATAAATTTGCAAGGAAGGACTAGGGCAAAGAAAGTGAGGTTTGGGGTACATAAATAGTGAGGAATTTAAGCAGAGTTTAGGCTTGTGGTAGTAAATTAGAAAGGTTTCTTATGCAGGCTTATCAGCCCTGAATTCCCTAGCTCTGGTGACAAGGATGCAGGGAGAGCATCTTTCACATGGGAGATTTCCTGCTTTCAGGGGACACAGAGACAGGAAGGTCAGATTGCCCTTTTAGCTTCTCACGTAACTTTAATTCGAAGTAATCAATATGCTATTATGGGATATTTTGGGGTGGCCTGCCTTGGGTCCCAACAGCCCTGAAATGCTTACTACATATCGTAATTTTCCATTTGTCTTTCCAGTTTGGTTTTTGGGTTTGTGGTTGGGAACTTGAGCGATCAAACTCTGGGACAGTGCAAGTTTCAGAGGAGGGATGTTGAATGGATGTTGGACCTAGTGAGTTGGAGGTACGTGTGGGAAATCTTTGTGGATATGTCTGTAAAAAGGATAACCCAGGGAAAATGAGGATGAAAAGAGAACAAGAGAGACACAAATGAGGACAAAAACTGAGAAATCCCAGCTTGGAAGGGTAGGTTGGAGAAAGGGAAGACTGAAACTGAGTCAGAGAATGAATGCACAGGAAGATAGAAGTAAAAGCAGTAAGCAGTGTGCCTTGATTTGGAAGTCAGAAGAGGGAGTCTGAGTAGGAGAGAAGGGTTAAGTCTGTGAGATGTTGCAGATGATGGAAGTAACATGAGAATGGAATGCATCCATAGACTGCAAAACAGGAAGTTGATAATGATCTTAGTGGGAGCAGTTTCTTTAAGAAGAAGAAATGAAAATCTACATGGAGTAGGTTAAGAACAAATGCCATGTGAGAAAGTCAAGACTACCAGCTTAGGTTCAGCTTTCCTTTGAAAGGCTTGACGGCAAAGGGAAGAAGATTGTTGATAGCTAGAACCAGGGGATAGCTTTTTTTTTTTTTTAAAGATGAGTGAGATGAACTAGACGGCAATTTTTCCAAAATATCTTTCCATTAAAACAGAGTTAGTAGTCTCTCCACTTCTATCTTTCTGTCTTAGTGCTATGAGTGAATTTTAGGACTTTTAAATAGTCTCTTTAATTTTAAATTTCCCATAGCTAGTATGTTAGGGGCAAAAAATAATCAATTTCCTTCCTTTTTTCACAATTCAAATCCTTTTATAGTGTCTATCTCAATCAACTAGGAAATGTTAAATGTGATATTTTTCCATACATCATCTTCTCTCAGTAATTTAAATCTTGATCAGTCCTAGGATTATTCCTAGTGAGAGAATAAATATAACCATTCTGTTTGCAGAAAAGAGAACAATGACAGTGCTGTCCCTCTCCGATCCTGTTAGCCTCCTGCAGAAAAGAGAACAATGACAGTGCTGTCCCTCTCCGATCCTGTAGCCTCCTATGGCCTATGGCAGCCCCTTCCCCACAAAAAGCAGGCTCAGAAAAGTTGCCTTCTTGACACAATGCAAAAATACCTTTCTAAAAGCGTTTGCTATCATTTGATACAGCTTTGGTGGAGAGAAGTAGAAATAATAATTGGATCAAGTCACATGATCAGATTTTAAAATTCTACCTGATAAGTTTTATAAAGAAATTCTTGTTCCTCAGTAGCCGCCTACCAGGCAAATCAAATGGCTTATTCAAACATTAATGCTGTGCTTCCAGCCACAGTTATGCCGAATGAGATGCCCTAATGTCTTATACATTAAAATTACAGGATCCTTGTGAGGTGGCATCATATTTAATGTTTTTCTTCTGTCTCATCTATAATAGATTAAACACAGTGAATAAAATGCTTAATGGTATTTGCTCTTGCTCACCTTGCAAAACTGATGATGTGCATTGAAGAGGTACTATGCCTTTACTAACAGAAGCATAAAAAGCTTATATTCAGTGCAGTTCTAGAGCAATGTGGACTCACGCTGCTGCCCTATTCCCCCAACAAGCCACTTTTCCAGTAGAAAAACATCTTTTTGAAAGGATCGCAGATCTGAGAATTTTAAAATCTTACAGAGCCTGTCTACATCAGGACAAAGAAACAGTTATAAATGAAAAAATAAATAAAACAGATTCAATCGATTTGCTCTGGGACACTGTAATTGCCTGAATCGATCGTGCTATTTGATTTCAGCAACTGATCAAAACAGTGTCACCCACCCAAATCTGGAGCTCTCCCTCACTGAGTGTTTGCTAATGGTCCATTAAGGAAGTTGAATTGCTTCCAGCATAGTCTGCTTTTGTCCCCACTCGCATTCCTTTTTCTTGTGGTAGGATCAACTTATCTTTCCCCAAACACTCACACGCACCATCACTCCCGTGATAGATGGGAGTGTTTCTACTCAAATCCGGATTCAACTCTACTGATATAGTAGGGGTTACTTTTTTTGAGAGGGGAAGGATAAGGAGACACAGAGGCCTTTGTTTTTTTTCATTTTCTCAAAGTTCATTTTGTGCTTTTGAACTTTTAATACAGAAAGAGGCAAAAATTCAGATTTCTAATAAATACTTTGACGAGTATGACGTGGGTTTGATTCTGCTATTCAATAACATATTTGAACACTGGCTATGTATACAAGCATTGTGTCAGACACTCTGGAGAGTGCAAAAGATAAAGATTTGAACCCTGCATGGTACTTTATGACTTAGATGGAGAACGCAATTACGCAAGTGGAAATACCTGAAGAACATTCACCAAGAACACACTAATGTGCACAGAAAAATACCCCTCTGAGACTGGCTGTGGTGCAGCTAGAAATAGAACATGAAGCGTGACTGTGCCTGGCAATATTTCCTTACGTGTTGGGTGATGAGTGGATGTGGCCATCCCTGGGCCAGCAGCATATGACACAATGAGCCTGAAGTTTCTTCACTTCTCCAGCGTTAGAGCACATACTCCTTCTGGGCCATGTTGACCACTGTGAGGAACTAGGGAGACTTCGAGGATCCGTGCATACTCACTGTGAGAGTGCTGTCAATATGCTTTGGCTTGTTTGCTCTTGATTGAGTAGTGAAGCAACATGAAATTAACCTTGAACCAAAACTGAATTATCATTCTTGCCAATCTTTGAAACTCAACCAACTCTTTGTGATATTACTTAGAATGACTGCCTTAGAGTAAGTAACAGAATACACAATCTTTTAAGTTATCACTGAATACCTATTATAACTCTTGCACAGGATGTGAGAGAATTAATTAGGAAAGACTACTTTGTGGCAGAGTAGCGGAGGAAGTGGGAAAATCGTAACGCAAATTTGATCTTTACATCTTTTGCTGGCATCATAGTTTGTCTTATTTATCATTTGTGCTTCTCTGTAAATTCAGCTTATAAATGTACCGAAATGATTTTTCTGGCTCCTCTCGACAATGTGACCTTTCAATGTCAGCTCCTATTGTGATTGCCTCATTCTCATGGGGTTTCCCTGTTCATATCTTACTTGAGTAGGTGCCTCTCTCTAGCACTAATTTTTACAGGGTGTAAATAGTGAAGATTAGGCTCAGGTGGTTCAAAAGACTGATGGTTGTGCCTTGTATTGTTGATACGATGTATTGTGGGCTGCCTAACAGGATCTTTGAGCAGTACAGCTCAGGTAACTTGATTTTTATGTCTAAAAATATTATACTATTGTAGGGGAGGAAGACATTTCCTCTTCCCAAATGTGGGTTCCTCTGGCTGGAGAACGAATTAAATTCACATGAGACAGAATAGCAAGAGAAAATTAAACAAAGCTTTATGAGGAACCATGGCCCGGGGCCTTTCTTGCCGAAGGGAGAAAGTGGACCGAAGAAGTGGGGTGCACAGAGTGGTTATATACCCCCAAACAGGGTGTTTCACATGTGATTGAAATGTCCCTCCCACAATAGTCACAAGATTGCCCTGTCGGCACAGTGCTTGATGGACACAGCAGGTAGTGGTCTGCTATCTCAGTGGGCGTGCAGGAGGCAAGTCTATCCTTTGGAGCTGGGCAGTCACAGGTGAGCACAGCAATTAGTTCCTAGCCTAAGGAAAGATGCTTAATCCTTAAAGAAATGCCAAAGTTGGGAGGGGGAGGGAAGTCAGTTACAGGAGGTTACCAGACAAGCACAATAAAATGCAGATTTAAGTCCTTGCCTTTGGTATTGATTAAGATTTTCTAGAGAGAAGGTCATCACTTTTCTTCTTCCTGGTACAGAGAGGGAGGCACCTTTTACAGATAGAGATTTACCTTACAAATGTAAACGTGTCCTAACAAAGGGCAAGTTCCATTCCTCCTTCCCTGTCCCAGTTTATCAAAAGCAATCAGCCTCAAATAATCCTGATGCCAAAGAGACACATCTTGGGGTGGCCAATTCCAGGTCCCCACACTATGGATATGTATAAATGTCTAGATGTATATCTGTGAGTGTAAGGATGTGTTTATATTTATTCATATAATTTAGATAATTACTTATCCTTACTAACCAGTATAATCTCTTGATCTACTGTTTTACTAGTAAACCAGGTCCTGTGATATTTTATCTGCATCTTTTACCTATTCTCTTCTACTAACTTAATGTAACATAACTACCTAAAGTCCATTTTCAGGGTAATGAATCCATAACATAGCTTTAAATTTTCCAGTACACTCATAACTCAAATATTCGATCCATTGTTGTCAAAATCATACTCCAACCAGTAGACCGTGTTATATTGTTATTGTTCAGATCACCAATTCAGCCCTGTGTTGAATGGAAAGGATAGCACTGTCCTGTCCCTCTTCATGACTACCTGGTGGCATGGCATCTTTGGTTTGTGCAATAATATACTTTTTTGACTTTGAAGAATTAAAGACTAAACTAGTTTGTTATCTGGGAATAGGGCTTATTTTATTAACACCAAACTGGCAACTAGGTTCTAAAACTAAGGACTAAAATATGCTTAAGAGAGCTGTCAAAAACTATGACAGCATCCCCTAGAACTTAGCAGGAGGTAGAAGAATCAGCTAGCTTCAGCCTGAAGGCCCCTAACCTCCTAATCTATATGATTAGAGTGAAGAGGAGACAGGAGGGTCGAACCAGTTACAAATTATCAGCTTAACAGGAAATGCACTGGCTTTTCCCTTCCATTCTCAGTAAGAGAACAAAGCTTAAGAGGGGGCTCATTATCTCCTGCTTGGACCCAGCAAGCCCCATAGAAAGAGGCAATATGCATCCACAGACTCAACATTTTCTTTCTTCCAAATGCTAATGGCTTGATTTAGAGTGTGAGTTACTTGGTGTCTTTTGGACCTTGTTTGAGAGTTTTGGAGCAATGGAAATGTTTCGCTCAACATCCAGTTACGTGTTTAAAGGGGAAGAATACACCTGAAACTAATATAAAATTGCATGTCAACTCTATTTCAATAAAAAAAAGAAGTGAGATAAACAAGTATGCATCAATAGTTCATGGTAACTATTTTAATAATAATAATTCTAAGTATCCGATACCTGAAACATGTCGTAAATACCTTAGTATTGTAGAGGCAACAGGAAGAAATCACATTCAAGGGTCTTCCCAATGAAAAAAAAGAATAAAAAAATAAAGTGAAAGAATGAAATAATTATTTTTCACTTCTCAGTATATAGCCACATTTTAAAAATGTTGTTTGCATCTTCATTCAGAGGCACCGTTTTACACCTTTGAAAATGGATCCCTTGCTGACACTTAAATAGTCTAGATTTAGTGAGTCAAGGGAACAGTACAAGTATTTTGAATGCAATGTTGTGAATCACTTTTTGTATATTCTGTGAATACTAGTGAAATATTACTGCATTACGACGATTCTTCATTGTAAATAACGTTTTATTTTTCACAGTTAGAAGATATAAGAGCTGAATGTGTCAGAATAAGACTGGCATGATTCAGCAATCCATCTAAAAATATGGGTGCATATGTTAAGCAATACTCTCTGAAGAGCGGTAATATAGCCTATTGTCAGTATTTGGGGAGCTGCAATAAAGTGCCTCTATGAACAGGAAAATCAGGGATGGAAGACGGCTTTTTTTTTTTTTTTAGAGTTAAACTGCAAGATAAATACCTAATGAATCAGTGTGCAGGTATGAAATCACCTAAAAGAGACAAAATTGTTCTTACCATCGCAACACTGAAGCCATAAAGTGATTGAATATTAGTATACCCAAAGGGGAAAAATATAGCTGTGAATAAGAGTTTGTCAGCGATGAAAACACAAGAAAATGAGTATTACAGAAGGAAAAGTTGGCTCATTCAAATGCTGCCAAACAGAAGGCATTTTTATCAATGGACAGTCTTATCTTGATCTATTTACATATTTGGTAATTTAACTGACCTTAAATATCTGGTTATTTAGATGTCAAGCAAACTTTTGATTATGCTGTGACTTCTCATTTATGTCATCCTACAGGAAACCTATGGATTTCTATTTCTCTAATCCATGTTACTGTTATTTCTCATGGTACATAAATACATTAGGGTTTTGATTTTATTCTAGCTAACATTATGTTGTAAATGAGTGCATTATCATTCTGATTTATATATTTTTCTTGGTTGAACATGAGCCCTCCCATGAGAGGAGGGTCCTTCTCTACAAGGACAGAGTGAGGTTAAAATACACTCAAGGTAGAGGAGCAGATCCTAGACCCAGACAATGCTCACCAGTCCAAGAGGCTTCTGTGGAAACAGCCTAGTTCCAAGACGTCTCTTAGGAATCCGCATGATGCCCTGGACCCATTGTAAGGGTTATAACCAATTCTTCTGAGGCTATTAGCAAAGCTCCAGTATAGTATGATAATATATTATATATAATAAAATTGTTTAATTATCACCTTGGGTTCATGCATTTTAAGTTTTATATTTTAATTTTTTTATTTGAACTATTTGCCTTATATGGTTATCATATTTAATACATATACAATCTTTATTCCATATCCCATAATTTCCTACATATTCTTTTGGAGTTTTAGTAGTTGGTATAAAAATATGAAGGTATTATACATGGTACTTTGCAACTTGTATTTATTTTCCTATTAATTATATAAATAAAAGTTTTAAAAGCACTTTTTAAATAACTGTATACTATTCCATAGTGTGCTTTGTACCCTTAACGTATTTGTCTGATTCCATCCTGATATCCAGATGGCTTTCTGTTTTTGCCACTATAAATAAAGGTGTAATAAATGTCCTTAAATATAGATGCTTTCATGCTGTTATTTTTATATTTGTAGGATAGTTTACCAATGATAGTGTTATTATGCTAAAATTTCCATTTTTTTTAACTTTTGAAGGCATTATTGCATTATTCTCTAAAATAACAGTAGTATCTCACACTTCCACAAGTAATGTATAAAAGTGTCCAATTCCCAGCTTTCTCATCAATACTCAATGTAAACTCTCTTTGTAAACTTTGCTTAAATGATGGGCAAAAATGGTATTTTATTCCCCTCTTAATTAGCATTTTAACTAAATATTAGAGAGGTTGCACATCTATTGATATGTTTATTGGAGATTTGCATTCTTTTCCATAAATTTTCTGTTCATATGCTTTTTCGTTCTATTAGAATGTCTTTTTCTTATTAATTTGTAGGAACTCTTTATATATTAACAATGTAGTCCCTTTTTGGTTCATGTGTGCTGTAAAACTCCCTGCCCCCATTCCATGGCTTCTATTCTGACTTCATTTATGGTGTCTTTGGTTATCTCTAAATAGATACATCTTATTGATACACAGTCAAATATGCTTGTCTTTTCCATCCTGCTCCAGGTTTTCTGCTTTATTAAAAAGATCTCCTGACTCCCAAAAGCTAATAGAATATATTTGTAAATTTCTTGTAATATTTTATCCTTTTATTTATATGTTTAAATCTTTAGCCCATTCCTAATTTAACTCATATATACTTTGACTTAGAATTCTAAGATTGTTTTATTCAAGCACATATATTTTAGTTAGGAAAATTCAGAACCTTATTACATAATGATATTAAGATGTACATTCTTTGATGCATGTCGGTATAGTTTTGATAGCATAAATATAGCATTTAATCAAGAAATAAAGTCTATTCAGACTATTTACCTTCAAATTTGAGGACATTTTGTGGATATTTTATAGGAAGCACAATGCATTAGTTTGGACGACAAACATCTTTTGAAGGTAGTCTATACTATCGTCCCCATTGCAACAGGTTCATATGTTGCTGCTTTCCAGTTTATGAAATCTTGGAATGTCTCCAGGCTTGTCGGGTTGTCTAGTATGAATCCCAAGAGCCTGGGTTTCTATGCTACTTTCAATTTTTGAAAAATTTTTTTTAAATTTAAAATGTTTTTTTTTTAAGGAAGGTTAACCCTGAGCTAACATCTGCCAATCCTCCTCTTTTTGCTAAGAAAGACTGGCCCTGAGCTAACATCCGTGCCCATCTTCCTCTACTTTTTATATGTGGGACGCCTGCCACAGCATAGCTTGCCAATCGGTGCCATGTCCACACCCGGGATCCGATCTGGCCCACTGAAGCGGAATGTGGGAACTTAACCGCTGCCCCACCTGGCAGGCCCGCTACTTTCACTTTTTGATTATCACCAATATCAGATGATGGAATTGATAGCTTCAAAGGGAAAATTTTCCCAGTGACTTAAAAACGGACCTTAAGAACATATGCTTATATCAACATAAACATAACTTGTAAACAGTTGTCTCATTGAGTTAATTCCATCGATTACATATTGCGCTGATTCCCTGAGCACTGAAACAGTTGATTCAATGAGTGGATTAACCCATTCATAACTATTCCATTAAACTAGGTAGAGGCAAAAGTGATGAATACTTAAGTGGAAATCATTGTGGTTTTAGTTCTATTAATGGTGACAAAGTTGGATGGGAGCTAGCGTGAAGAGCAAATCAGGAGAGTAGCATGTGGAAACCTTCAAGTCCCAAAGCTGCTTCCCTGAGTGAAGACTATTTGCATTTTTCTTACCCGGGAGTTCCTTGTTTTCACCTTAAATATATCTGTGGACTACTGATGAATTTTCACCAGCTTTTAGCAAAATGAATAAGGACAGTACTGACCTGCCACTTGTCCAGTATTCTGAGATAACATCATTCCCTTTTTTCTGTTTTGGTTAGAGTATCATTTTTTTTTCTGAAGCTACGGTGACCCTTTTCCTTGCTTGATTAGTTTTATTTAATTTTGTTTAACAATCCTCACATAACAAGAACTTGTCTGCTCTACTTTATTCGCTCATTAAATTTGTTTTGGGCTGTGTGTGTGTGTTAGCCTGTGAAATTCAAAAGTTTTCAAACCACTGTTTCAGACAGCATTTATTCTGAGCTATATTAATCCTGACCATGTTTTGAAGAAGATAGCGACTGTAAAGTAAGTATTTAGCTGTTCTAGCTAGTTATAAAATTTTACTTACCTACATATCAGGCCTCAAGGTCGCTTTAGTATAAGAGTATAAATTGAGACGAGTAGCTTTAGGTGCTGGATTCTAGCTGGTGGTTATTCTTCCAAAGGTGTCCTGGGTCTGGGAGAGGCTTGATGTCTCCAGTCCTATTGTTCACTGGAATAGGATCCTGACTGGCAGGGAGCATCCAAGGTTGACATAGAAATCAGGAATCCTGGAATGGATTGAAGTACCTGGAAAGGCCCTGGAGCCATTTAATGAGTTCTCTATGTGGGGTGCTGGCTCTGACTCTGATTGGCTCCATTGCTTTGGTCTAACTGCCAGGGCTGAGGCACAGACTGAGAGGAACTGCAGCAGTGTTAGGATCAGTGGGAAAGAATGCAGTACTTTATTAGTAATGTCTGCTCTGGCACAGCTGCGAGAAGTGGTGGTGAAATACCCAGGTATTTGTCATTCCTGTTTCAGTTCATTTTTCTAAAACAGCTAATATAACAGAAGGAAATATTTTGCAGCCTGGTAAATATGAGATAAATTAGAACATTTACAATAAAGAGATAGTAATTATGTATGGTAAATTGAAAGAAACATAAAAGTAATGAGTGTACGAAAATAAAAACTCTGTTTTTAAAGTTTGATTATTTAGTTATATATTTCAGTTTTTAGAAATTAATAAAATTTTATTCATAGGGTTATATGTGTTCAGAAGCAATAGACATTTTCAACTAAAAATATTTTTAAATCTTGATTTAATTCTCAGAAATTAGTTCAATTTTCATAATGTATATCGGTTTTTAATCACACTAGTATAATAAAAACATTAATAAAATCAAATTTTAATTGGCCATTTGAAATCAGAGAAAAATAGTTTCTCCTGTGTCACTATTTTTAAAAGAATATACTCAAAGATCTGTTTATTATTGACAAAACTTTGAAGTAAAGCAACATTCAGGATAAATGCTAAAAATATATTTAAGTAATTTAATAAGTTGATTCTTTAAAAGCCTGATCAAATATCTAGGTATTCGTACATATTCAAGTCATAGATAGTGATTTGGAAATATATGTATTTTTGGACTCATATCCTCTGCTAATTTGCATTTCTGGCTTAGTCTATCTGAAGTTGTTTCCAATTATAGCTATGCTATAAAATTGGATGAATATACTTTATTCTAAGATGTAGAATTTATATAAGCCAACGTCCAACAGTGAACACCACCAAAGAAACATTTTACAAATAAAATATATGTTGTTATGTATGTGTTAGTATATAGTTTTCAAAAAGTACAAGAGTTATGGAGATTAATTTCCAATGTTTCCTTAATTATTTTCAAATCAAACATTTCTTTATCTGATTTGTAGAATGAAAATATGGACTGAGCTCATGAATCCCAACATTTCTGTAGATTACTAGTCAAATGTGTTATTTTCGTAATCCATTCATCATGAAATTAAAAAATCTCTGGTTTTATGCTCTCTAACATTTCTGATTGTTCAATACATATTTTTATTCACTATGATCTATATTCATTTATGACATGATTTATGGATTTGTTCTATGACATTTAAAAATAAAACTGACAAAATATTTAATGAGAAATGTCATTTTTTAGAAAAGGATATATAAAATAAATTAATAAAGTTCTGGCTTTAAGACAATACAATCCAGTGTTATCTGCTATTGTAGTAAAAAATGATCTTTAGAATAAAAATGAAATTCTACCTTTATTATATATATTTGTATGTACGTCTACATATATATGTATGTATATATTCATGAGTTAATTTGGTTTTCCCTTTCCTCTTATACTATTCTTCTTTGGCTTATGTATCAAAGTTATAAATTTATAAACAAGTTGCAGAGTTTTGTAGAGTTTTGTAATTTTTATTTCTTATGAATGAATTCATGTAAAGTAGGAATTATTTCTGTTTTGACTGTTTGCTAGAGAAGACCTGAAAAATCATCTGGGCCTGTGTTTTTCTTAGTGGAAAGATACTTAACTAAATAGTCAATATTGCTAATGTTTATAAGATTATTCAGTTTTCCCATCACTTCATTATTCAATGTTGGTAAGTTATATTTTCTATAAAATTTTACATTTTAAGTTGTCAAATTTAATAGAATGCTTTTTAAAAAATCTATCTTTTTAATCTGTAGTATCTATACTTTTATCTTTTTTCTTAATATTTCTAATATTTGCTGTTTCTCCTTTTTTCTTGAATAATCTTGAAAAAGTTTTTTTGTTAGGTTTATTAATATATTTAAATAATCAACTTTTGTTTACATTAATCTTTTTGTTTTATGTTATTTTCTATTTCATTAATCTCTGCTCTTGTCATTATAGGCTCCTTTAAACATTCTGAATATTATTGTTCTCTTTTAGCTTTTTAAGTTGAAAGTTTAGATTTTTAGTTTTCAGGATTCTTTTTTCTAACATAAGAATTTAGGGTAAGAAATTTTATAGTAACTACCATTTTAGTGTATCCCACAAGTTTGGATATATATTTTCACTAAAACTTTGTTTTGAATATTTTATGTTTATCTTGGTTTATTTTTTGAATCTAGAAATATTTATACTATTTTCTTCTAATTCCTAAACCTATTTTTCAAAAAAAGTTTTTGTCATTAAGTTTTAATTGTTTTAAAGACAAGGAATATAATCTGCATGGCCCAATCTTTGGAGACTTACTTGATCTTAGTTTGTGATATATTTTTACCCGTATAGAATAGAAAATGACGGGGCCTGCCTGGTGGTGCAGCGGTTAAGTTCCCACGTTCTGCTTTGGCGGCCCAGGGTTCACTGGTTCAGATCTCGAGTGTGGACATGGAACTGCTTGGCAAACCATGCTGTGGTAGGCGTCCCACATATAAAGCAGAGGAAGATGCGCATGGATGTTAGCTCAGGGCCAGTCTTCCTCAGCAAAAAGAGGAGGATTGGCAGCAGATGTTAGTTGAGGGCTTATCTTCCTCAAAAAAAAAGAAAAAAAGAATAGAAAATGATGTATATTCTATAGTTAGTGGGTTCAGAGTTCTATATATATCTCCATCAAATCAAGCTTTATACTTATGTTGTATACTTATGTTATACTTATATTCAATAAGCATATTGGATATTTTTCTGCCTGGTCTGCCATTACTGAGTTACATGTAAAGAGTCTTGAACTATGATGGAGGAATTTGTCCATTTTTCCTTATAATTATGGCAATTTTGCCTAATTATGTTTTAAGTCCACATTTATTAAAATTTGGGATTTTTATATCTTCCTCGTGAACAGACTCTTTAAATACATGGAAGTGATTATCTTTATTCTAGTAATTCATTTTTACTTTAAATATTTTGGGGTCTGATATTAATAAAGCTAATCAGCTTTCTTTTTTTTCTGGTTTTCATCCTTTCCTTTCCATACTTTGTGTTAGAAGTATTTCTTGTATGTGCATTTCTCTTTTTAGCTTTTATATGTCTTAATGGTCTTTGTCTCTTAATCAGAAAGTGTTGTTCATTTGCAATTACTGTAATTACTGATATATTTTTGTTAATTTCTCCTAATTTATTTTTTCACACATTTTAGATTTATTAGAATTTTGTTTTACTTATTATATTTTTTCCATTTACTATCGATTACCCTTGGAAGTTTACTTGTACATTTAACTAAGGAGTGTCCAAATTTAACCAATACTTTTGCCCTTACACCAAATGATTCAAAGATCTTAGAATACTTTATTTACTATTTAATATTAATGATTCCTAGCCAATACCTTAACTCTATGTTTTTCTTCTTCTCCTCCTCAAAGCCCCCCAGTACATAGCTGTATATTCTAGTTGCAGGTCCTTCTAGTTGTGCCATGTGGGATGATGCCTCATCATGGCTTGATGAGCAGGGCCATGTCTGTGCCCAGGATCTGAATTGATGAAACCCTGGGCCACCAGAGCAGAGCATGCAAACTGAAACACTCAGCCATGGGGCCAGTCCCTCTATATTTTTAAGAAGACATTAATAACTACTTTTTAAAAATAAAATCAGCATATTTTAAACATTGTTATTTCTTTCTTCTTACACTTTCCATGTTTCTAAATTATTTTCATTATAATTTCCTTTAGTTGGAAGATGATTTTTGGCAATTATTACCACTTTGCTTTTATAAAATTCTTTTTTCTCCTTTTGACTTCCTCTGTAAAAGCTACTTTTTCTGGATAAACAATTATAGGTTGACTTTTTTTTCTTTTGTTTTAGTACAGTGGAGTTATTATTCAATGACTTTAGGCTTTTGCTGGTCTTATTTAGTAGACACCCGTCAGTCTAGCTCTTGATCCTTTGTAGACAACCTATAGTACTTCTCGGGATGCATTTGGGCATTTTCCTTGTCTTCTGTGTTTTCAGTTTCAATTTGGTATGTCTGAATATGGAGTTTCTTGACGCTTCTTGAATTTGAAGATTTTTATCCTTCATTACTTTTTTAGAATTCTCCTTTAACATTATCCCTTAACATAGTGTTTCTGCCTCATTCTGTCTTTATTTTTCTGCTAGAAATGAAGAAGGTCCTCAATCTATCCTCATGTGTCAACTTCTCTTTCATATTTTTCTATTCATAAACTCTCTGACATACAGTCTGGGTACATCCTCCAGCTCTCTCTTCCAGTTTGCGAATTCTTTATTCATCTGTGACTAAACTGCTGTTTAAACTGTCCATTTAATTATTACTTTTAATTACTTTATTTTTTAATTACTAGAAGTTCCCTTTGGTTCTTTGTTAAATACTCTTGGTCATTTTATACTCTCTCATTCTTTATTTACCTGGTTAGGCCTGACACATCATGTATGTTTTTAATTTAAATTTATTAATTATATATGTATTTTCCATATTTGATATTTCCAATATCTAATATTTGTGCAAATTTGATCCTGCTGTCTATTGTTTTTTGTGGCTTTCATGCAGTGGGGGCTTGTTCCATTTCTTATTTTGCGTATGGTGACTTGATTATGAATATATGTTCTTTATGACTTTATAAATAGGCAACATTTGAAAGTACATTTCTCAAGAAAGGATGTATTTTTGGAACTACTAATAACTTGGGAATATTTAATATGAATTACTGGCTATTAGGTTTTAGAAAGACAATGATAGTGGTGAAATCCTCTGGGGTTCCATTTTCCCACAGAGGTCTTCTCTAAGACCCCCCATTATGGAATGAGCCCTAGGTGTGAGTCCTCTTTCTGTGCTTGATGCAGTCTTTCAAAGGGGGGCTTAAAGTTACGAGGTTTTGGGGACTGGCCCAGGGGCATAGTGGTTAAGTTTGTGTGCTCTGCTTCAGCAGCCTGGGGTTCATGGGTTTGGATCCCAGGTGTGGATCTACATACTGCTCATCAAGCCATGCAGTGGCAGCATCTCACATACAAAATGGAAAAAGATTCCACAGACGTTAGTTCATCAACAGTCTTCCTCAAGCAAAACGAGGAAGACTGGCAATGGATGTTAGCTCAGGGCCAACCTTCCCTCACCAAATAAAAAAAAGTTACCAGGTTTTGGCAGATGCCCTTGAAGTGAATACTAGATTGAATGCTCTCTCACGATTAGATGCACACTTTTCAGTTTACTTTTTTAGCTTTTAACATTTATCATTTTAAGCTCTGCAATGCATTTAGAAAGATTTTTTTTAAATCCAGAAATTTTAGTTGTTTTGGGGTTGGAAGTGTGTTTAAGTTATAATTTTTTTTTGCTTACATACATTTTTGAAAGTAATGTGTATTCTTTGTTGGATATACAATTCTACATTATTAGATCTTTATGCTTGTTTCTTTTGTTTTGCCTAATTTAGCTCATATACATTGTGGGGATCATTGTTCTGTGTGTAAAATACATCATGATTTCAATAGTTCAGGTGAAATACTAAATCTGTAATTGCCCTTTCCTTCTTTCCCTCTTCAAATTAAGTAAGTGACAATTTGGAAGGCCACATTCTTTATACAGAATGAATGTACCAATTTTACTTTATAGAGCATGAAGTAAGATTCAGTTTTACTGCATTCCTTGCATCATGATGGAAGAGACATTTTGTAATTCATAAGTTATATTAGAAGGGCAAACAACGTCCATCTTTCGAGATGAATAAACAAAATTGCTATTAGAGCTTGCTAGAAGCCACTCAGGAACGCATGGAGAATCTTTATAACTAGAGGCTTTATGTTATTGTGAAACTTTCAAAATCTAAGCATTTCAACTTTAATAATTTGTTCATATTGGGCCTAATTTTATTAGGGCAGCCATAATATTTAATTATCACAAGGGAAATATGTACTAATTTTCCTTCTTAAAGGAAATATAAAACAAATTAAAAAAAATAGAATTCATAGAGGTCAGATTTCATTTCCAGCAGTATGGTAATAATAATGATGGAATCTCAACTATAAATATTGAAGAAATAATTAATATAGTTTATATTTACAAACTGTATACTTAACCATAAGCAATAAGAAATTAGGCTGCACATTTAATGTTATACAAGCTCTCTCCATGAAGAACAGACTTACAAAACATCTTAGCAGGGACTGATCAAGATACTGTTTCAAAGAGAAGACTCAGCAGTGTCAAGGTTAAAACAAAACACAAACAAGGAAACAAACTGTTTACTGAGAAAAGTGGTGTAGTGTTGTTGAGATTGACATACAAAAATTCCCGTTTAATTTTCATCTCATGGACAAAGCTATTTTTAGGACTTCTAAAACAGCCTTACTGTCGGAAGAAAAAATGTATCAGCTATTTTATTAATTTTTATTTTCTTAATAATTTTATCTTCTATAATTCACATATATAATAGAAACTTAATCAATATTTTCAGTGTAATAATCTGAAAATTACCTAAATGGCTTTACAGCCCACTTTGAAAGATGGAATCATCATCAGATTTCTTGCAAATAAAGACCAGGTTACTAAAAATAATTAAAATCATGTGATAGGTCATTTTATCATTTCTCTTGATTTTTCTGGTGGCACTAATAAGGGAATTGTAAGAATGTATAGGTGGGTTTCTAGAAACGTTAGTAAATATGCCCAAGATACAATGTGAGTAACTTTCTGGAATACTGCATTTTATCAATTATTTATTGTTAAAACAGAAATAAATAAAGTAGAAAATGTTAAATTAGATGGAAATATTTGAAAATGCACCAGAAACAAAGTTGTAAAATAATTCAAAATTTATATCATTAGGAAAGCAACAAACTATAAGTAAAGTGACTTGTTTTTAAGCAATGTAATTCAGATAAATAGGAAATGCACATTATGTGATCAAGAATCCATCAAGGCCCACAAATTTGATAACCTAGATAAAATGCAACATTTTCTTGAAAGACAAAATCTGCCAAAACTCACACTAGAAGCAGACAATCTTTAAAGGCCTATATCTATTAAAGAAATGGAATCAATAATTAATAATCTTCCAAAAGAGAAAGTACCAGACGCTAATGGATTCATTGGTAAATTCCATGAAACATGTAAGGAAGAAATTATACTGATTCTCTAAAATCTCTTTCAGAGGATAGAAACAGAAGGAATACTTCCTAACTCATTCTATGCATACAGCATCACCCCAATACCAAAGCCAAATGAAAATATTGCATGAAAAGAAAACTACAGACCAATATCTCTCAAGAACATAGATGCAAAAATCCTCAATAAAATATTAGCAAATCAGATCCAAAAAATGTGTACAAAGAATTATATACCACAACCAAGTGGGATTTATTGCAGGTATGCAAGGCTGGTTCAGCATCCAGAAATAGATTAAATGTAATCCACTACATCAACAGACTAAAAAAGAAAAATCACATGTTTATATCAATACATGCAGAAAAACCATTTGACAAAGTCCAACACCCATTCATGATAAAAACTCTCATTAAACTAGAAGTAGAGGGGAACATTCACAACTTGATAAAGAATATATACAAAAAAACCTACAGCTAATATCATACTTAATAGTGAGAAAACCAAAGCTTTCCCACTAAGATCTGGCTCAAGGACATCAATCAAGTACAAGGCAAGGATGTCCCTTCTCACTACTCTTTTTCAACATCATACTGGACCTTCAAGCTAATGCAATAACACAAAAAAAGGAAATAAAAGTTTACATACTGAGAAGGAAGAAATAAAACTGTCATTGTTGCAGATGACATGATCACCTATATAGAAAATACAAAAGAACTGACAAAAAAAGGATCTCCTGGAATTAATACGTGATTATAGCAAGGTTTCAATATGAGGTTAATATACAAAAGCAAATTACTTTCCTTTATATCAACAATGGTCAAGTAGAATTTAAAATGAAAAACAGAAGATCATTTACATTAGCACCTTCAAAAATGAAATACGTACATGTGAATCTAACAAAATATGTACAAGATCTACATGAGGAAAACTACAAAACTCTGATGAATGAAATCAAAGAAGAGCTAAATCAATGGAATGAGACTCCAAGTTCATGAAAAGAAAGACTCAATATTGTCAAGCTGTCAGTTCTTCCCAACTTGATCTATAGATTCAATGCAATTCCAACCCAAATCCCAGCATGTTATTTTGTGGCTATTACCAAACTGATTCTAAAGTTTAAACAGAGAGGCAAAAGATACGGAATAGGCAACAAAATATTGAAGGAGAAGGACAAAGTTGGAGGACTGACTCTTCTCAACTTGAAGACTTACCATACAGCTACAGTAAGCGAAACAACGTGATGTTGGCAAAAGAATAGACAAATTAATGGAACAGAACAGAGAATCCAGAAATACACCCCCATGAATGTAGTCAACTGATCTTTGACAAAGTAGCAAAGGCAACAGAATGGAGCAAAGATAGTCTCCTCAACAAACATTGCTGGAACAGCTGGACATCCACATGCAAGAAAATGAATCTACACACAGACCTTCTGCCCTTCACAAAAAAATTAACTCAAAATGAATGAGACCTAAAGTAAAATGCAAAATTATAAAATTCTTAGCAGGTAACATAGGAGAAAACCTAGATGATATTGGGTGTGGTGAAGCTTTTATAGATACAGCACCAAAGACACGATCCATGAAAGAAATAATTGATAAGCTGGACTTCATTAAAATTGTAAACCTCTGCTCTGTGAAAGACAGTGTCAAGAGAATTAGAAGACAAGACACAGAGTAGGAGAATATACTTGCAAAAGACATATCTGATAAAGAACTATTATCCAATATACACAAAGAACCCTTAAAACCCAACAGGAAGAAAACAAGCAAATCAATTATAAAATGGGGCAAAGACCTTACAGACATCTCACAATGAGAAGTACAGATGGCAAATAAGCATGTGAAAAGATGCTCCTCACCATATGTCAGCAGGGAAATGGAAATCAAAGTGACAAGGAGATACCACCACACACCTATTAGAATGGCCAAAATCTGGAACACTGACAACAAAAATTCTAGCAAGGATGTAGAGCAACAGGAACCCTCATTCATTGCTGGTGGAAGTGCAAAATGGTGCACCCATTCTCAAGGACAGTTTGGTGGTTTCTCACAAAACTAAACATACTCTTACCATAGCTCCAGCAATCATACTCCTTGATATCTACCCAAAAGAGATGAAAACTTTTGTCCACACAAAAACCTGCACATGGATGTTTATATCAGCTTTATTAAAAATTTCCAAAATTTGGAAGCAATCATGATGTCCTTCAGTAGGTGAATAGTTAAATAAACTGTGGTACATCCAGACTGTGGCATATTATTCAGCACTGAAAAAGACATGAGCTATCCAGCCACAAGGAAACATGGAGGTAGCTTAAATGTATATTATTAAATTAAGTCAACTTGAAAAGGCTACCAACTGTATGATTCCAACCATATGGCATTCTGGAAAAGGCAAATAACTATCTAGATGATAAAAAGATCAGGGGTTACCATGGGTGGAAGGTGCGGACAGATGAAGAGACAAAGCACAGAGGATTTTTAGGGTGGTGAAAATACTCTGCATGATATAATGGTGAATATATGTCATCATACTTTTTTCCAAATCCACAGAATATACAACACCGGGAGTAAACCCCAAGGTAAACTATGGGCTTTGTGTGATATGTTGTGTTAATGTAGGTTCATCCTTGTTTAAAAAAAAGCGTACCATTCTGATTAGTGATGTTGACAATGGGGGAGGCTATGCATATGTGGGGGCTGGGAGTGTATGTGAAATCTCTGTTCATTCCTTTTAGTTTTGCTGTGAACTTAAAACTGCTGTAAAAAAATAAAGTCTTTAAAAAATAAATAAATTTAAGAATCTGTTAAAGACATTAGTGAAAAATTAATGTGAAATCGTGAAAGAAGTAACACAGCCAATATTATATCTGAGACAGATGTCTAAAAACCCTATGAGAGATTTTGGATCTGAAAGAATGTAAAATATTCAGGAAAAGTAAGAAAAAGGATTCATCTAAACAAATCACATTTAATGCACAATCTCATCTGATTCATAAACCAATCTTGAATTAATAAGGAACAGCTCTGAGTTTTCTAAATATCTACCAGGACTCTAAAATGATGTTCTCTTAAGATGCAGAAATACTAGGATTTACCCGACACTGGGAAGTAATACTGAGAATCCAAGTTCAGAACAGTAAAAAAGATCTTATTAAAATATTCAATAATTAGCTTCCTGGCCATAATTATTTGGTGAATGATAGTCATCAACTATAAGTCCTAGCCTTTGCCTGTCATTCTGTTGAAATAATGATCGGAGCTGCTTCTGCCACATTCCATAGTCTCATATTGTTAAAGCACTGTCTGTTACTTGGCAATGAAGACATTAACCATGAAAACCCAAATGCAAACACTCAGTGTCAGCTTGGATTTTTAGCCATGGTTTATTTCTGATAGACCGAAGGACCTTACAATACATGGTCCCAAAATGTGGATGCAGAGACCAATATGGGGTTGTTTGGTGTTTTTTCATTCTTTGGGAGGCTAAGAATAGGTTAACAAAATTATTTCATTTAGATTTATTTGACTCAGACCCCCTGAGACCCATAGGCCAATGATCAGTCTGTGGGGCTGCCCTCAGCCTCAAATCTAATAACATTTATAGAGCATTTATTTGCAGGCACTGTGTAAGGCACTTCCATAACAATGCGTTGGAGTGAGAATATAAGCTTGGCACTTAAACTTTCATAGCATAGTAACACTCAGTCTCCCTCTCACGTCTGAAGCATACGCCATTCACTTGATACAGCTGCACAGACTTTCCACATTAGGGCCACTTTGAAGAATGCAATCACTAATTGAATATAATCAAACTCCTGTCAAAGAAAGGCATTTGACATTTGAAGAAATCTAATATTTGAGACTTGGTCTAGGGGGCATGTTAGCCATCCATTTCTCTATATTAAAATAACACATTTTGTCTCTATAATAAATTAGATCTTCAGAAAGAAAAATACGTAGACCAAGTTGTCTCAAATCCTATGTGTAGACATATCTTCAACGCTGTTATGCCTTTAGCATTTATCACAATTCTCTATTTGAAAATGTCAGTTTGAATAAGAATTCTGTTCTTAACAATGCTACGGTGATTTTTTTTTTCTGCCAATGAGGACCGAAACAATCTGATTTTCCACAAACTAAATTTAATAAAATGAAAACTGCATAAAAAATTAGGGTTTTTTTTTTTTTTACCTTAATTAGCAGCACACCTAAAGCCAAATTCAGAGACAAAATAATAATAACCAGCAAATCCCTTATGTCTGGCAAAATATTTCCTCTATTCCCTTCAGATAGTGTCTATTCTGTTTTATTTTTCTCTCTGTTTTTCTCATTTTACATTACTTTTCACCTTTATATCATAAATTAGTTTAGAGCTCTGTAGGATGTAAGAAGATTACCACATTTTTCTCATTGAACATAGGCATATTTATGGGAACAACGCGGCAGAATATTTGACTTCGAGAATTAATTAGAAATTCCAAGACACATGCTCATCATAACTGTAAGTCATATGCCAATATTCAGTTTTAAATATTTGATGTGGTCAGTCTTCAATCTTGAATGATATCAGTCTTCAATCTTGAATGATGTCATTGATATTAATTTCCTTATTACTCAGAGAAATCCTGCCATGAGATAAATTTATCTGAAACACCTTGGCTTTCATAAAATATTTTCACATGACATGGATGACAGTGTGACAAGCCAGTCAGGAAGGACTAGAATCTTAAACCACAAAAAGGCAGAAACATCTGGCAGATGTTGGACAAGTAGTCAAGTCTGTGGGGGTCAGTGTAGGCCAGAAGGAGTTGACTGTGATGGGACGTTAGTCAATAATGTCCAGGTTCTTGGGATGTTCCGAAGTCATCACATGTGGACTAATGATGATGGTTGAACTCCATGGCAGCTATTTCTCTCTATTCTGTTATGTGTGAGGAAATCTTGGTATTATTTGCATTAATTGTCGACAGAAAGAAGATAGAGTCAGAGTAGAATTTAACTCCTAATGAAGCAGGACCATGCTAAGTTACCTCAGTTTGCTTTTTAAGTCTTAACTAGATTTTTTACCTTTTCTCAATATGCTGATGTATTACAAAGACAAAGAAACACCCTAGTAAAATTATTTCAATTTCCTCAAATAAATATTCAGATCTTTTCCTTCCAATGCTCTGCCTCCTTCCTCCTTGTTCCCTCCCCTTCCTGCCTTTCTTTTATATTAATTTTTCTCTCTCTTTTTTCTTCTTGTTATTCCTCCTGTCCTTCCTCCTTTATGCTCTCTCTCTTACACTTATATACTATAAATAAAATCTATCTTTCACGTTTTTTTAGTCCTTTTGAGTTTAAGAATCAGATACTTTAAAATGGTATATGTTTAAATTTAAATTTTCTATCAAAAAGGCAGTTGACACTGAAAGACCATATGGTATGTCCATTGGACTGTGACATCCTGGAAATTTAAGGAAATTCTTTTGATGCTCACTTGTTTCTCAAAATTGAGGTCTCAACTGAGTTCATCTAGCAGTCCTAACAAATCAGGACAACAAAATACAATGTCATTTCAACATTTGTTTAGAATTAAGAAACCCAGTGTATTTGAGATGCTTAGCAGCTAAGTGTGCAAGCTCCAGTAACTGTTTTATAGGAATGATGCTTACTTAGATGCAATAAAACTTAGCAAAGCCAAAAAACAAAGTTTTTCACATTAATGGTTCTATATATATTTACTTTATCAATATAATTTAATTAAAACACGTGGATTAGGTATAATAATTTGTATAAGTGCAACACGAAAAAATCCTTCCTTATAACCATTTATTATCTTGTACGCCTATTTTCTATAAAATTGGCTAAAATTTGACTGAAAAATTCGTAAGAGAGCATGTAAATGCTGTTAAAAATTTTCACTTAATATCTATGTTGGTGAAATATGAAATATTTTCATTGAAATCAAAGTTTGAGTTTACTGATCAGTATTCTTCTTAGTGATTGTCCTGTACATTGGTCATGATTTATATTTTCCATTTTGTGAATTTATCTACATTTTTCAGATAACTAACTTCAGACTTATAGAGGTAATCTGTACTTCAGTTATCTACTTGAAAATCATAATATTGCTGTTCAACATTGTAAAAAAAATCATCTGTGCTCTGTTGTAATTATCCTGTCTATAAGCTGTCCAGAATAGATATGTTCCCTTTATGCACTTTTTGCTAACATCCTAAAGTATCCTCTGTTATTGGGCCTCAAGTTCCTTCTCTGCTGCTCACAGAAAACAAGGATGATGGTACTGATTGGTCTCTGGTTTTCCTGCCCGTCAGAGACAGCTATGGAAAAGTGAAGCCAAACCAAACCCTGGAAAAATAGCAGCTCTGTAGGGCCTGTACCAGGAATCATGCCACATGGATCAGGAAAGCCAGGGTCCTTTAAGGAGTTGCTTGCCTTTTCAAGTGACCTCTGCAAGCTGTGTCTCGGCATGCTGCCAGGCTCAGCCATTTCTGCCCATCTATTTACTGGCATGCATTTTCTTGAGAAGGAAAAGTTACCCTTTGAGAAGCATCTTTCTATAAATTGCTCTATCTGCTACGTCAATTCTTAAGACATTTTGGTTCTTGGTACATGTAAGTAAAGGACAAAACTTTTAGCGTGCAATTTTCTCTTATTTTATTTTATTTTTCTAAAGATTGGCACCTGAGCTAACAACTGTTGCCAATCTTTTTTTTTTTTTTCTGTTTTCTCTCCCCAAATCCCCGGTACATAGTTGTATATCTTAGTTTCAGGTCCTTCTAGATGTGGCATGTGGGATGCTGCCTCAACATGGCCTGACGAGCGGTGCCATGTCCATGCCCAGGATTCGAACCAGCGAAACCCTGGGCCGCCATAGCAGAGCGCGCGAACTTAACCACTTGGCCACAGGGCTGGCCCCAATTTTCTCTTTTTTTAAAGCTGGAATTCTCATACTGTGAGTGCAGTAAGCGACTGATATTAAGAATTAAAACAAA
This sequence comes from Equus przewalskii, assembly GCF_037783145.1. Classification (NCBI taxonomy): domain Eukaryota; kingdom Metazoa; phylum Chordata; class Mammalia; order Perissodactyla; family Equidae; genus Equus; species Equus przewalskii. The sequence goes on along the minus strand of NC_091858.1, from coordinate 17,178,570 downwards.
AGAAATGGTATGTGAATTAGAATAATGTTCTGTTCAAAAGAGAATTTTGTCTTTGATAACGATAATCAGAGACATATTAATATTGCACGTTTGTATACATATACAGTAAATGAGGAAATCAACTTTTAAATTTATGTGCTGCAGTACAGAAAATGTCTTAAATTCCTAAAGATATGAGAATATACTTGAGATAAACAAAATACAATAATAGTAATAATAATAAAATGTTAACAAATTAAGCTTTTACCATATTGAGATTTTTAGCTTCAAATTCAATTTGCAATGTTGAAAAGATTTGAGGAACTTATTCTATTTGATTTTTATCTTTCTAAAGTTTTATGTAGAGAATACTGAATAAATGTTGTCACTAACATCCCCATTCTGAACACTATTTTTCTCTTTTTCAAAGAACCTAGAATTATATGGAAAAGCGTTTGTTTCATGTTAATTGGAAAGCATGCTTTATTTTGTACCTAATCTTGCTTATTTGAATTACTTCCTTAGTTAAAGAATACCAAAATACATAAAACTCATTATAAGCTTTTGCTTTTAAAAGCTAAGTTAAGTTTTTCTGCTATCCTTTGTCAAAGCACAAATAGGCTAGTCCTCTCACAGTTTTTATGGGCTTGGTGCTCACCAATTTTGTCCCATTGGCTTCAAGATTCTCATTAGCAATAGATCTGTCATTCCTCTCACAAGATTTCTTTATAGGGGCAGATGCCCTAATGGCTTTTAATAGTCTGACTTGTGCCTACTTAGATTTGATGAGCTATTGGTCAAAACAGTCCAAATCTCTTGTTTTATTTCCCCAAGTGCCCCAGTAGTTTATTCTGTGGACTCACATGGAAGCCTTATGAGTTCCCTAACGGCTGCCATCTTGCTTTTTTAGATCGAGGGGTATATATTCTTTTCCTTTGTTGCACTAATCCTCCCGAGTTCAACCAGACTTACTGTTTCAGGCTGCCTGGGCACATTGTGAGACCTGGACCTCTCCTCTCCGCCCCCTCTCCACAAAGGTGCTACTTTGTAGATGAGGTCGGCCACACACCCAAATGTTGTGACCCAGTAAGTCTCCCCTGGAAAATCCTGGAGTATCTCCCACTCCGTTTCCACCCGGAAGGTTTAGGACAAACTCCAGGAGCTCAGAACGCAAAAGAAGTGGAGCTTGTTGGGAGAGAAGCTTAGCGGAGACCCCAGGGAGCCAAGAAAGGGGCCACAAACCCAAAAAGGTCTCTCGTACTTTCCTTGCGTTTAGGAGCCGCCCCGGAACCTTCAGCAGCTGTCTTAGGTCCCATCCCGTCGCCAAAACTGTCAAGTGCCAAAACTAAAGTAAGTCAGTATTGAGTTTGATGTCTTTTATTCAAGGGAAGACAACCCATGGAATGGGGGTGGGGGAGTACAGTGATTCATAAGCAGTGGCTCACTATTCCAGAGGGATTTTGGGGTTTTATAGAACAGGCAACATGGAGACAGGGCAGATGGGCCAGAAAGTCTGGATTTTCTGATAAGGCCAACGGAGTCCTATTTCCTAGGATAAGGTAAGCGAGCTACAGCTGAGCTGGAGGATGTAACTGGTGGGTGTTGGGATTCTTTGACAGGTGTTTCTCCTAAATGCAGGTTGACTTAGGTTTAGATTTGTGATGTGGGCTTGGGGTGGCGTCCATTTGTGGGTCCTGATAGTCCAAGTGACTATCATATCTGATATTTGAAATGGCATTTATGCCTTTATCAGTGCTTTGATAGTTATTGTTTAGGAAAAAAATGTTTCCTCTACCCTCTTAGGTTAGTGAATGTGAGCCTGTGACTTAAACTGACAAAAGACAGATTGATGGGAGAAAAAAGAGACGTATTCACATGCGTGAGAGAGCTAATAAAGTAGCTGGCTTGCTAAATGGTTGTAGTTAAAGGCTTTTATACCTAACTTAGTAGCCAAAAGGGGAGAAAAGACTAATATGAGAAGAACAAATATGTTTCTTGAACAAAGGTAAATTGATTTTTAGGAGAACAAACAGGAGATATAAAAGTTTGTGGTAATGTTTGTTTATGTAGGTGCAACTCATCTTTTCGCTCAGAGATTTATTTATGGTGGGTTTACTCTTGGTCTCTCTCCTGGGAGGAATTTCTGGCAGCCTTATTTTCTAGAAGTCGCTGCTTTTAGTCAAACAAGGGAAGCTCTGAAAGGCTTCTTTCTGTATCTGTTGAATCTCAAATGTCTTCAGCTTAACGTAATTGTGGTACCAAATCTAGGGTTCCAAGTGGGTCCCCAAACTAGAAGTCTCTAAATCCATTTTAGATGTCCTGGTAGCCTGGTTATTATAAAATAAAATTTGAAAACATGATTTAAAAAATACTACAGTAGCCTGTGAGCATATGGCAGAGACTGAACTTCTGGTTAAGCAGCAACAATTGTTCTTCTGTGACACGATTAACCATGAAACTTATGTTTCCAGTGGATTTGAAATTGTTCATTGCCTATGAATTCCATCCCATATACAGTGAAGTAGAGAAGGAATCTTGAAGTGATTTTTAATAAATTGAACAGATAGGGGCACATTTAATCTATGGCCTCCTGAGAGTTTTGCACAGTATTGTAAAAGAAATAACTTCTTATACTCAGTTTATAAGCTGCCATTTTGTAGCTGCAGAAAAATTCCATATGAAGAGCGAACACTATGGGAGCAATTTGAGTTTGCTTAACTGCTACCATTTCCATATTCTGTCTCTGCATATCCCAGTCTGTTATCTCTGTGGTTCTGGGCATGCATCCATAGAGGTTCATCTCTTTTTCTCTAAAAATTAAGAAGGCTAAACTTACACATTTTTAGTAAACATATACTGAATGAAGAAATTTTCAATTTTCTCTTAGAAATATCGTAGTAGATAGTAGCCACAATCCCATCAAGTCAAGGCAGAGTTAAAGGACATCTAGATTAGTCAAAGTCTTCTAGGAGCCAACACCGTATTGCCTGTGAAAGCAGCCTTTACCCAAACCCCTGCTCTGAGGTTATAAAGCAATTTTTCCTGGACTCATAGTTGCCTGCCAGAAAATGACCTTTCAAACATACCAGTTTTTAAATTCCAGTTCAAAAAAAGATGTATTATTTTAAAGTCTTCAAATACATTTGAAAGACAAAGATATAGCCTGATATGTAGAAGTTCAATTTGGGATTGTAAAATTGATTCAATCAGTGTTAGGAACTGATGGTAGAAATTTCAGCTCTTCCTCTCTGGTTGAGTTTAAAATACATAAATCTGTGTAGGAAGACAACTTCCTTCAAGAATCTTTCCTTGATCTCCTTGGATGTTGGCAATTAAATCTTAGTTTCCTCTTATGGTACCTTTGATTTCTTGTTTCATGTATTTAGCACATACATGTTGCCTTGAATTGTTATTTTGTCTTAAATAGATGCAAAAATACTTTATGGCTTTAGAAGATTAGGATCATATATTGTGTTATGTTCCTAGATCCTATGGGAGTACTCCAAACTATTTCATCTATAAATATTTTTCTATTCGTTATTCTGAAGATGAACTTGTAAATACCTTATTTGGGGAATCTAGGACTATAGAATAGGCTTAGATGACCTATTTTCTTAAGTAGTATTAATTTAGCAGAAGTAATTTTTGTTTTGAAAACAGAGTTGATGGAATGAATGATATTTTAAAATTGAAGGATTAAAGACTATATTTAGTCCTTCGCTATCAAATATGTTTTTTAAGGTATGATGAGTACAAAACTGGCTACATGGCCCAGTAGCAATTTCCTTACAAAGGGTCGTTGTAAGCAGTTCTTTCATGCTTGTGGTATTTCTGTAGCTCCTGCTGCTTTATCTCTCACTCAGTTGGTTCCTCAAGGTTTGAAGCTGACTAATGAATATTTGAAATAATGCAGCCAAAGCAGGGGTGAGCATGATTTGGCATGGCTTCAAGTTCCATCAACGTCTTGGTGGTAAGGATAATAAAATTAAGGGTATTCAGATAATGAAAAGTGATTCGAATGCTCTTAAACCATCAGAAATGATTCCTTACTCTATAAGACTGCAGACTTATGTTTTTATGGATTACTGTTGCTTGTCATGTAAAAACCATGCAAATTGCTTAGTGCCATTTTCACTCTTGTTTTCTAATCTAGTGTTTCCGTTGTTCAGCGTATCCCTGACATTTCTAAAGGCCTCTCATTGTTGAAAATATCTGGACCCCTACAAAAGTAATCTTTTATTAAACTGTAACAAAATCTATGGAAAGGAGAACACAAAGTCATCATCACAGCAGTTGTTCAATTTGTTGATTGTTGCTAAGTTTTCATCTGTAAAATGGTGTCAGGGACTGGTGCAATTTCTCTGGAAGCAAATTCTGGCCACTATCGTTTAAACTTTGACATGCCAGTGGCTGCTTGGAGTTGTTTATCTAGGAGAGCAAATGTCCACTGGGTAGCTTTTTTCATTGGTGATATATGGATTTAGAGAAGCATAGATAATGTTAACTTTTCAATTCCAGCTAACATTTATTAAATGTTCAATATTTATTCAGCATTTAAGTTGGTACACGCATGTGTTATGCTATTTAATCTTCACAATGACCTTTCAGATAGGGGCTAATGTTTACCTCATTTTATAGTGGACAGATTGCCTGAGATCACACAGATTGTAAGTGAGGAGCTGATATTTGAGCTCAGGTTTGTCTGACTTCGGAGTTGAGGATCTGACCACAGCACTATTGAGGACTTCACCTACAGCACGGATTGTTCTAGTTTCTGAGATGGAGATTTGAATCTCTACCATTGCACCATTGGAAAGTGCTCTCAGGAACCTTCTTAAAGGAATTAAGGAAGTCAAATTGAGCAGAAGGAGAGGCTAAACTCTGATGCAATTGCAACGGGGTCCTCAGCAGATACAGGAAAGTTCCAAAGCTGGAATGACTTTATCCGGATTGCCCTGAATTGAGGTAAGGGAGCTAGGTCTTAGCCCACACTCAGTGGTGAATGGATGTAGGCTGCCTGGTAGAGAGGGCATGACCTTAGTGAAGCAGCTCCATTTGGCTCAATATCATGGAGCCTTCAGAAGCCACTACTCTGACGGCTGAATCCAGGATGCTGTGCCCACCACAGAGCCACTACAGTAATGCTTTAAAAAATAATCTTTAAAACATTCTAGAATAAGCAGTCGATTATCTATATTGGAATGCATTAAACAAATACAGTCAGGTCAAAACTAAGTATCCTAATAATTTTTAACTGTATAAAAATTAATTGTATAACTTTTTTTTTTTTAAATATTGGGACCTGAGCTAACAACTGTTGCCAATCTCCTTCTTTTTTTCTTCTCCCAAAAGCCCCCCAGTACATGGCTGTGTATTCTAGTTGTGAGTGCCTCTGGTTATGTTATGTGGGATGCCGCCTCTGATGAGTGCTGCCGTGTCTGTGCCTGGGATCGGAAGCAGTGAAAACCCGGGCCACTGAAGTGAAAGGCATGAACTTAACCACTTGGCCACAGGGCCAGCCCCTAATTGCATAATTTTTTAACTGTATAACTCTGATTGCTTTCACCTTTCTTGCGTATCTCTAGGGAAAGTCTGTGACATTTTCTGAGGTCCTTCCTCTCCGTTTGGCCATCTTTATTTGGTCTGTATTCAGAAATGTAAATAACCTCCTTCACACTATCCTTTTAATCTATTATCTTCTCCTTTTCCCTCATGAGTGTCTTTGGCCCATCCTCCAGACCTGAGTGCTGTCTTTCTATTGTTTTTCTCTGAGTTATTTTAAAAAAAAGTTGGAGGTATCATCAGGTGACTCCAATGTATTCATTGTCTTACCTCCACTGAATATTTCCTCCTCTTAAATGAAGTCTTCTTCATAAGTGGTTCAGAACTTCTTGATAAAAACAATGCATTTGAACAAGGTAGCCTGGCTTCCTTTGTAATGCAGACAGTGATATCTGAAGTGACAGATGTGCTAGCATGCGATCAGGAATCATTAAGTGCCACTTTCAAGGCTTATTATAGCACCACTTCAGTTTGGTTTATTGTGGTCTTCTGCTGCGGAGTGTCTGACAGCCTAGCCCCATAGACAGCAATCCCAACCCTACACAAAGTCGTAAGCTACAGTGCACTCCAACTTATTGTTTAGTTCATTCAGCTTCCAAACAATAAATAATTTACTCAAAGCAGCCCAGATAAATGGCAGTTAGTCTTAACCTCTACCATTTCCTGGCATTGGTTTCTGGATCTTTAAAAGGAGAAAATAAACTCTATGTAAAGGATTATGGGCAAGCTAAGCAAAAAGATATATAAGGAGAAGAGTGTAGTAAGTAATACTAGTAGAAGTTTAATAAATTGTAGACATTGTTACTGTTAAAACTTACCATGGGGATAGTATGAATACTGATTGGTCTTAATTGTTCAAATAGAATCTGTATTTTAACTTTTATCACCTTTCTGATTCAATTTTATGCGGTCTCTACGATGAGTACAAAGAACAATTTGTATAAAATTGACATCTGAGATATTTATAATTTCTGTATTTGACAAACATAAATATTTACCAACATGTAAGATACACTATTTTAAATAATTTTAAAATATTATTTCTTTGAATCATCCTAACAATGTAAAAGCTAAGTATTGTTATTATCCCCACTAATACATAGAAAGGCTAAAATCTTATGCGAGATCACAGAGCTAGACACAGTGGGAGAGGTTTTGAAACCATTCAGTCGGCCTTCAAAGTCTATGGTGCTAACCAAAACATATGCTGCCTCCAGATTGATCAATTGGATTTATGTACCAATTTACAGTTTTCAGATTATTTTCATCAAATTCGCTAGCTGGCTCTTGGCTGCAATCCTGCAATGTATGTTGGTCAGTATTATGGTTCTCACAATGAGGAAGACTGATTCTCTGATGATAACTGGACATTTGCATGCCTCTACGCAAAGCAGTGTGTGGAGCAGGAACCCCATCTAAGGGCTTTAACTGCATGCTCTCTCTAGGGCAATAATGAGGGCTTCCCCAATTATAGTAAGAACCAAAATTATTGGTTGTTTAATTTGAGAAAATGATCTTGTAGAAAGTTTCAGTAAGAATGTCAAATACAGAGTTACTTCAGTTATAGCAAAATTATTCCATTTAATTTTTTTTGTCACTTTATTGTCATTTGTTTTGTTTAGACATGAATACCTCTCGACTTCAAATGAGTATTGCACATTTCTAAGGAGTGGGAATATCCTTATTAGAGGATTCTTGAGTTTATAAAAGTTAGGTAAAATTTGTTTGAATGAGAGATGATAAATTTTATTTAAAAATGATATTGTGAGAGACTCCAAGAATATTACCCAGAGAAGTATGTTTAATACTTCATGAATAAAAATGCGTTCTTAATGGACACCATCCAGAAACCATGGACTTAGTTCGGAGAACCGGTGGTTTGAAGTCAACTGGTGTGACCACGGTGATGGAGAGACCCTGCTGCTAAACTGAATGCAGATGCAGCAGGCTCATCACTTACATTCCTCCTTACAAGGATGACTAGAGACAAGTGGGAAATACGATGATGTTCACCTCCTCTGGTTCTTAGAAGACTGCACGGTATCTTAAATCTGAAGTACAAAATTAGACAATCACTTTTAATAGAAGCCTTGGCTTTGCTACTATGTATATGTGACTTCTAAGAGGGCAAAACTTTTTGATTTGTTTTTAACGATATATTTTTCATGTTTAAATGAAATAATAATAACAAGTGTAATACTAACTGCCCTAATATCCTGCAGAAATGTAGTAATGGACCCGAGATGATAGAACTGAAAGCACCCTGAAATGTTAAAAGCCAAACTATGACGCACTTTGATTCTATAATTTATATTCACCTCTTAATTACTGTATTGGTATAAGAAAGGTACAGATGGTATGAAATGGAAAAGACAGCAAAAATCATTTAGTGTGTTCTTTTCAAATGCAGTCAGAATGCACACATGGAGAAAAATACATACTCGCAAACACATAATCTCTCCTTGACTTCTCTTTCAGTTCAGCACCATTGTGAGTGTTCTGGAACCTTATATATGTGGAAATAGGATGCAAAGTTAGTCATTTGTTAACCTACAGTTCAGAAATGATGGAATCTTCATTTGACTGGTCAATTTGTAATAAGAGGTATTTGCCATGGATCACCATTTCACTGTGAAATGTCTAAAACCAATGGAAGAATTGAAAATTTAAATAAAGCATCTAATCTTTGTATTATATTACTAGGAATGACTTGGACAGTCTCTCTTGCTGAGTAGTTTTATTGATTAAGCTTTCTAAGAAACTTTGACTTAGGAATAAAATTGGTACTCAGGATCCCCTCAGTAAACTTTCCTTCTACTTGCTTAAGGTTATAATGGGAAAAAAGTGATAATCATAGATAAGTCAAAAAAAAAACAAAACAAATCACATGCTTAAATGGGCTACCTTGTTATAGAATTTTTGCATTTTATTTATTTAAAATTATTTTTGTCAATAAAGCATTATATAAAATTAGTATAATGATAAGATTGAAGTGAAGCTGATAAATTGTGACTGATAATTCAGGCAGAGAGGGATTTATTTGGCAGTGTTTATCTTGATTAGCTAATAGCTGTACCTGAAGAGTACACCAGGATGTATTTTATCTAATGCATCTCATGTATTGTCAAACTGTCCATTTGAAAATACATGACTACTTCCAAAATTATATTGCTTAATGGAAAGTCATACTCATACTATGCTTTGAGTATGACTGCTTTTTCTGACACTGAAAAAGGATATTGTGCACAAACCTAGCAGTATTCTAATATAGGAAACAAAGTTCATAAATAACCAAGGGGCTAGGCATTGTTCTTCTGAGCAGTAGTTATACCTCAGTTCCTATATGCACCCTCCCAAACCTTCTGACGGACCTACATCCTTGTGAGTAGAGAGTAATGCCACATATGTATTTAGGTACTAGTCACCCATAACAGTTTTTTGTGTAAAAAGAGGAACTTTGCTCATGTCTAGATGGACAAAGTAAGACCGATTAAGGTGCCATCTCACAGAATGTGATCTTAGTTATAAAACCACAAAATATGAAGTCAAGTTGCTTGTTTGCCTTTAAAGGAAGGTTTGTTAAATTTTGTATACAGATTACAAAATATTGTCTTCCACAACCAAGTACTGCCTTATGACAGATATGGTTCACAGTATGGTAAGGTTACTGGTAAATTTGGGACATACTTGAAAACATAGCCTTGGCACAGTAAGAGTTCTACATTTCTACTAACATTTGGTTGAGAAAAACATTGTATTATTTTTTTGCCTTATTGAACTATTTCCCTCCTTTCTTCCATGGTGTCTGTGTCCCGGTAGGACTTCCATCAAGTATTCACTGTAAGTTATTGTTTGTTATTTGGGATGCCAAGACTTTGGGCTTTCTTGAGTATGCAATCTTATTTGTTTCTCTGTGCTGTACCTTTATTATCTAAACAGAAGGACTATTGCTATATTTCTAGTTATAAACATTTTGTAATCTTAAGGCAGTATATAAGAAATCAAAGAGCTTTAGTAGAAATCTTATATATTACTTTATTATTTACCAATTTCTCATAGAATGTATTTTTTTTTTGAGGGAGATTAGCCCCGAGCTAACTGCTGCCAATCCTCCTCTTTTTTCTTTTTCTGAGGAAGACTGGCCCTGAGCTAACATCTGTGCCCATCTTCCTTTACTTTATCTGTGGGACATCTACCACAGCGTGGCTGGCCAAACGGTGCCATGTCTGCACCCGGCATCTGAATCGGCAAACCCCGGCCACCAAAGTGGAACGTGCTCACGTAACCACTGTGCCACCAGGCCGGCCCCTAGAATGTATTTTTAAAAGCTCATTTTTAAAATTTCTACCACGCAAAAAGGCTTTTAATCCATATAGTATGTAGTAGTACCACTATTCTTTTATTCTGCAAACCTCTATGTATAATATTTTAACATATTGTAGGTTTAGTTTGTACTTTAAATATAAAATCTAGTTATGATTTAAAGAAAAGATCACAACAATTTCTTTATCAGTCTACTGGAAAACATGTGAAAATGGCTAACATTTGTTAGGAATATAAGACTAGATATATTTATTTCTAGGGAATCCAGTTTCTCAAGTTTAATTACTATAATAGCTGATGTACAAATCCAAATAGATTTTTGTTTTCCAAATGGCTTGATATTGAACTTAGAGGTATTTTTGTATGGTGCCATTTATTTAGGTGCATGAAAACTTTGTAAACTTTATGCACATTTAAAACTATGGAAGATATTCATACTTTTTTTTTTAATCTCTGAGCTCTTTTCAGGAAAAGGGGTGAAAAAAACAGTAAGATAGATATAAAAGAGCTTTTACTGACTTACAAAGAAATATTTTGCTGCAGTAAGAAACACAAATGAGATGTAGCAAATATGTGTCATGCTCAATTCCAAATGATGCCACCTGCCAGTCGCCCTTTTGCTTGCAAAGGCTTTGCAGTGTTAGCAACCCAATACAAATGATCTGGGGGCCATTGGACTGACTCCCAGCAAAGTAGCAAATTCTTCTGTAACATGAGACCCTCTGAATTCTGTGTATAACAGCATTTCCCAAAATAGCTCCCCATTGTGCTGAAAGGGAATAATGAGTTTTCCAAAAGTATATAAAGGAATTACTAATATTTGTAGAGAATCTATTTTCTCGTACCTTTGCCTACTTATTTGATAAGATTTTTGGAACAACACTTGAAAGAGCATTTTTTAAATTATTTTAAATGCCCTCATTATTTCGTATGTTTCCTGACTTAGATTTTAAAGGATTATTCTGGTAAGTATTATTCTTAGAATTTAGGTACTCTGACTACAAGAATTCTTTTGATATACCTCTACTGTAGGCATTTTTTACGGTATCTTACCAATTTCCAAACAGCCTTTTGCCAAATAGATTTCTTTGTTGGCCAGGGAATGCTAGTGAACAGAGAAAACTCCCCTGACAGAAGAGCTTTCAGATGTAACCAAGAGCGTGGATACAGAATGGCTGGAGGAAGCTACAGTTGCTGGTGTGAGAAAGAATTATGAGTAAAGCTGAGGGAGGCAGAGGATAACAGACACAGAAGTGGGAATTAAGATATTCATGCCCCTGATACGGCCTTATTTTGCTTTGTTTATGACTTCAGTGCATTCACTTACATGTATATGCACACACAGTGTGTGTACATGTGTGTGTACATCTTACATATGTATTTTACAAATATGGATGTGTGATTGTAGGTTACACAGTTTCTCTGAACACAAAGTACCCTTTAGACCTATTTGGAACTGAGTTCTGAATAACCTTTCACACTCTTTAGAAAGAATTATTCTTGTAAATGTAGCAGTGATCATCCATATATTTTTCTACTTTGTATGCTCACTATTGAAAATGTGGAAAAAGAGATGGTTACTGTATGAGGTGATGGATATCTTAATTCATTTTATTGTGGCTATTATTTCACAACGTATACCTATATCGAAACATCAAGTTGTATACCTTAAATGTGGACAATTTTTAATTATCAATTATACCTCTGTAAATCTGAGAACAATGTAAATTTCATGAGTCTGCTCTAAGCTAGAACATTTTGGTTATTCTTCTACAAACTTGATTGTTTTTCTCTTCTCACATTTATGAAAATCTGCTGTCCTAGGTGTTGCTCTGAAACAGGTAGCTTTAGTTTTACCATTCTAATGACCATAGAACTGTATTGATTTTTTTTCTCTTTTTTTGCTGAGGAAGATTCACCCTGAGCTAACATCTGCAGCCAATATTCCTCTTTTTTTATGTGAGCTGCCACTACAAAGCATGGCCACTGACAGATGAGAGGTGTAGGTCTGTGCCCAGGAACTGAATCCTGGCTGCTCAAGTGGAGCCTGCCAAACTTAACCACTAGGCCACAGTGGCTGGCCCTGATTTTTCTTTTAAGCAACTTCATTTGGAAACCCTATTACTAAAGAAATCTTTGTTGCCTTTCCTGCCTGCTGCCTTTCTCCCATACTGATTTCTAATTGATATATTTTTGAGACATGATATTATATACAAATTTTTTTGGTGAGCATAGTACTGTCATTTATTAAATATGTCACACACAAAATTTACCATAACGGTTGCATAAATAGGTTTTACTTAAGTTTCATGACAAAATTAAGTAAATGTGCAGCACTGTTGGGGAGGAAATTCTATGTGAAGGCCAGACTGTTGCAGACTCTTGTTACAAAGACATCTCAGTGCCTCTTCCAGGGAAACAATAAGCTTTTCAGGCCTATATGATGAAAGTTTGTAATGAAAAAAGATATTGTGAAATAAAAAGATAAACAAGTATTGTAACATTTGGCTCAAACCTTTCAAAGCCTTTGGCATGCGAAGATGAATGGTGAATCTTCACGAATGTAGTTTTTCCAAATTTATTTGACTCAAGACCCACTTTTCAAAGACCACATGGTTTTCAGCACACAGTTTAGGAAATGTTGATCTGGATATTTAGAATTATAATAAGAAGGTACACAAATATGTATTTTCTACACATTACCTGCATGTGTTAAATAATTGCATTTTGTTTTTAAACTTATGCAAATATGTATTTGAACTTTTTGTTAATATCAAAATTCTGATTTTTAAAGGATACACTAAACAATTAGGATGAGAGTTTCTCTATTTTTAATTAAATGAAGATGATTTATAAAGACAGTGTCAATATATATATGTATCTTTGTAGTTTCTTTTTGTTTCTATTCATTCTACCACATGAGATATACTTATTTATGATAGGATGTATTATTAAAATTTATCATAATATTTTTATTAAGCAGAACAAACAAAATAAATTGCCAATCTAAACCAAATGAGAATGATTAAGTGAGCTGCTACACAATTTATTCTCTCACTCTTGGGCGTTAGTCTTTTTTTCTTGTTTGGAACCCAATGAAGAATTGGAAGCAGATCTGATGCAAGGAGATGTTGTTGGTAGTCCTCCAAAGAGATCGAAAGATGTATTTCATTTCCTGTTGAGATCACATTCAACTCAAAGTTTCATTTTTCATTAATTCTGGAACCATCTGGGTTCTGGCACAGGAGTGGTGGTTCAAATTGCGCCAAGATCTGTATACATGCCATCATTTTTGACATTTTTGTTTTGGCCTTCTCAGGTGAGTGGTACTTTCAGAGTTTTGCTGTGCGGTTCTATTGCCGACAGACGTGGTGTGTGAGTTAGAAACATTATTTAATGAGCAAGTAACCATGACAACTTGGAAACATCATTTCTATATTCCACATTATTTTGTTCTCATTTGAAGTGTATGATTGCTTAAAATGTTTTTATTGAAATTAAATTACTCATTAGAAATGATATATATTCTAAATATATATAGTTTTAAACATGCAGTATTGAGTAATATTTAATCATTCCTATACTGGAGCAAGATGGATTTTATTTTCTTCAAATGGGACATTTTATAAATTGTGTCAATCTGGAATACTTTCCATTTTGGAGCTTTGTGTCATTTTTGGTATGTCTCACATGCATAAGAATACCTCAAACCGTAACTTTCCCTTTAAGTCGTTGAGTCCAACAATAGCAAGGTGGATCTAATGGGTTTAATCCTCAGAGAAGGACTTCCAAAGGGAATGTTTTCCTGCTATATCTCTAGTTTATTATTTAAAACACCATTTTATCCTTTTCATTATTTTTTTGGTGCTATTTTATTGTTTTTCTGGTCTATAAACCAGAAAAAAAAATATATATATAAATGAATTGATGCAAACAGCTTACGTATTGTCGATACAGCTATCCCTCACCTTCAGGATGGAGATGAAGAAACAGCAATAGCTTAAGTGATAGTTTATTAGAATAATATCATCATTTCAATATTCTTTGACCTGTGCAGAATCCTTTTGTCATTTTAGTATTGAGATGAAACATTACTTCATGTTAATATTTGTCATTTGTCCTTTTGAGGTTTTATTCTAATTTCTGTGGAGGATATAAGATACACTAAGTTTCTGAATCTAATTAGTTCTTTAGAAAATAAATGAAAGAGATAGACTGAAAGATACAGGTAAAAATAGTATTTATACGCATGTAAAATACTTCCAACATTAGTACTTTATGGTCCTATAAGTGTATATTTCAAGAAATATTCTCAGTGTAACAAACTACTTTACTTGGTAAAGCACTCCTGCACCCAGGTTTTATGGGAACTGAAATTAAATTTCTCCGTGGAAGTATTCATTATTTCTGAAGTTTTATTTTTGTCAACATTATTATATCTGACTCTTAAATTAACAAATGGTTGGTAGTTCAGGTTTTGCTCTCAGAGATTGTCTATGGCTGACAACACGCTATGTTTTTCTTGGTTACCAAATGCTCTCTTTACTGTGGAGCTGCTCTTTATTCAATAGGCATCTTAGTGTCCAGGATGTGATTTACTGCTATCTTTTCATGGGAAAAACGGACAATGGCATCAGTATATTCCAAAGAGATATGTGGAACAGTAAATCAGTCAGGATCCACTGATTTCATTGGAATGTAGTAGATCTTGGTGGATTAGAGTGTGAGCCATTAGGATCTAACTAATCTAGATCTGGACACTATGGTAATCACTCTGACAATTTGAATTACACTCGCTGCCACAGCCATTTTTTGCTTATTGTGATACCTCTTTGAGGTGGAAAAATAAAGCTGAAATGTGTCAGAATTCATAATACCTCAAGTTTAATGAGGACAAGCAAAATTATTTCTATCCCATCACTCCTCAAAAAAACACAAACACACACACGCAACTTGCAGTCACAACATCTAATATATGATATTACAGTGGAATTAAGAATATTTTATCATTTGTGAACAAATTAATGAGCTGATTGTTAGAACTTTTGAGATCATTGTTCTAGTATAGATAGCTGAATATATTTGTTGCTACATCTACTTTAAGATTATTGTTCAAACTTATCAATCTTCCAGGAGGTATTTTTCCATTTTCACTTCTGAAAAATACCATTTTGTTTTCAATAAGAATATTAAAGTGCACAGGGCTGGCCCTGAGGCCAAGTGGTTAAGTTGACGTGCTCCGCTTCGGGGGGCCTGAGGTTTCGGTGGTTCGATCCTGAGCACAGACATTGCACCGCTTATCAGGTCATGTTGAGGCAGCGTCCCTCATGCCACAACTAGAAGGACCCACAACTATAAAAATATATGCAACCGTATACTGGGGATATTTGGGCAGAAAAATCAGGGGAAAAAAGAACGAAAAAAAAAAGATTGGCAACAGTTGTTAGCTCAGGTACCAATCTTTAAAAAGAAAAAAGAGGGGCCGGCTCCGTGGCAGAGAGATAAAGCAGAAAAAGAAAAAAAAGATTGGCAACAGTTGTTAGCCTAAGTGCCAATCTTTACAAAAAAAGAAAAAAGAAAAAAGAATATTAAAGTGCAAAATAAACCAAGCTAACTAATTCTTCAAATGACTTATCAGGCATATCATGACATCGTTATTATCCTCTTCTCATAATAATAGATATTATAATCAAAAATAGTATAAATTTGAAGAAGTTATGGGCCAGGTGGTGTAAAGGAATCAATCGCTCGGTCTCCCTGTACTTCAGCAATGCTTTCTGTGAATGTCTATCATAAAATATATATCAATAGACTTACAAAATACGGACCAAAACTCTAGATTTGGCTATTAAGAAAAAATATTTATCAATCTCACCCAAAATTTTGAGAATGTTATTAAACAAAAGGTTTGTGTGCACTTCAAAATGTAGTAAGATTGTAAATTTACTAAAAATAAGTTTTGAGGAAATGCTACAGATCTTGAGTCAAATGAGTCATTTGGCAAGTTGCTTTCTGATATTCTTACATATAAGATGGTGATGGGAGGCACGCATAATGGATTTTAACTAGCTTAATAAAGATATACCAATGTGTGTTGATGGAAATTGTAAATTGGAAAGATTCTGCCTTGACGAATTGAGAGTTATCCTTATCAATTTTCATCATTGATTAAGTGAGTGTATGGAAGATATATCATTGGTTTTGAAGATGATACAAGCTTAGAAAGACTAAATAGGGTCATAAATTTAATAGACTGCGATAACAAATACAATGAAATGTAATGGTAATAAATATAACATTTTACATTTAGATAAGACAGCTGATTATTAAAGCACAGGGGGGAAATATAGCTGACTTGGTAGAAGTTCATATATTTTAAATAGGGATTAACAATGTAGAGGCTCTATTGTGACTAATAGAGCTAAATGGTTATTAAATGTATGATTCACCTTTTGGATATTGATAGCTATGTGCTGTCCAAAATATTAGGTTTCACTATTTATCTACACTGATCAAAGAACACATGGAGAATTGTTGATTTCTAGGTAACAGAACTGAGGGATGTTTTCAAGACTAGAGGGACAAACTGAAGTGCCTAGACGAGGCGGGTCAGGCTGGCTCAGGGGTTAGAACCATGCCTTATAATTAAAATCATCATATTTTCCCAACTCAAATTTGACATGTTATTCAACAAAGAATTTCCCAAACTTAAGTATTTATGTGAAAAGTATTAAAAGCCTAACAATGAAATCATATTAATTTTCAAAGTTTACTGAGAAATAATATTACATGAAACTAAGATTTGCGAATGTTTAGCATGGATGAAGCAGATGTGGGGAGGTTAAGTTAATTTCTTGAGATTTTGAAAGAAAAAGCAAGCAAAACTTAAATGAGATATATTTCCATTCAATAAAAGAAATACATCCTTAAATCGTGGAATTGCTTACTAAATCAGATAGTGAACAGTGCATCAAGGAAAATATTAAACATTTTTAAAAGGAATTATCTAAAAGGGATTTATTTTGGGGGCATAGGTGGTTGGATTCAATTAATTCTTAGATAGCTTCAAAGTCTAACAAATCTTGATTTGGTGACAGGTGGATACATATAACGAGTCTTCTTTACTTTGGGCTCTGCTAATTGAAAATCATAGTAATTGACATAGGAGTGGACTGGAAGGTAAAGCAAAATGATTAACTGAATGGATTCGTAGTGTAAACAAGATGAGATACTCGATCAACTTGATACAAATGATTTTCAAACCTCTCCTTAATAATTTTGGAGAAGTGATCCATGTCACTAGAGTCCCTATTTTATACCAAGCGTTGTCCCTGGTGAGACAATGAGACAGATAATGATACCTAAATTGTGACCCTTGTCATCAGAATCTTGCAGAATAATTAGGGAGATAAGCTTAACCTGCAAGAAAAAAAATCAGAGAACACAAAACAATGCAGTCTGAAATTAAATAACCAACTATTGGTCTCATATACATTGCAATAAGAATTCCAGGAATTCAGAAGATCAGAAATTTTCTATACTTGACTTATATTTATATTTGCTAAGAATTTGGATTAGGTTATCTGAAACTTAATAAAAATCTGTAATTTGCCCATTCATGTATTTCCTTTTTATCATGTCCCCTAGTAGAATGTGGCCTCATGGGGACTTTGCTACATCCCCAGCCTGTACCTATCATACAATGGCCACTAGGTAAATATTTGTTGAATAAATGAACCTTTTTTCCCCCCTCATTTTCAAAGTAAGGACCATACCTATCTTTCTAAACTCATTGAACATTCTGAGTATCACTTGAGGTAATGTAGATAAAAGTAATTTAAATAAGGTTTCCATGACACATAAATATATTATATAATTGTTATAAATTGTTCCTATCAACTCATCAAAGAGATATGAAAAATCCTATTAGTAGTCTCTTTGGGCCTAACTTCAGACACAGTGTACAGCAGCAATTAACAAACCAGTGAATTTCCTTTCTAATGGTCTCTATTTGTCTGTTTTGACCTGAAAGGAAAAAGTACATTGATTACATGTTTCAAACTAATATATAATTTTCCCTAGTTCAAATCGTTCTTTCCGATAATTAATTAATGATGCTTTATTAGTAGTAAACTGTTGTTACTCCCAAAATTGTTACTATTTGTCCCTGGTTGTATACATCATGAATATTATTTCAAATAATATTTAGTATTTTTGGTAATAGGAGTTGGAATAGGCAGAATTAGCCATTTATTCCAGAAGAGTTAATAAATTGTGCTTCTTTTCTGTCCGCACAGCTTACAGGCACCCAGGTGCAGAGAGAGAGATGGAAGGCATATCTCTAAGGGGTTCCAGGAGTTTTCATTCTTCATTAAGAACAAAATTACTAGGAAGCATAAGTTAGTAACTAGAGATATCTAATTCATAGGTGAAGCCGTACTTTTTAATAATTAACTGGAAGCCGAAAAAGGCACTCTGGGAAATAATAGACCCCATATCTTGGAGGTGCCTGGATAAAGAAAATTGCCATCATTTTATAGACAAATGATTTATATTTCAAAGATCCACTAACATTTATAAAACTAGTGTCATGTTTGCAGGGAGAATAAAAATAAAAGAAAGTTTTATGGTAACGGTTCGAGTTGTTTATGAGACATAATTTAAGGTTATTGAATTGTTATAAATTCTCTGACAGTGGCAGAAATATCATTTTTTTCTTTAAAGTGCATATATTTGAAAATACTCCGACTCCATAATGATGGCATAGTCTAATTTATGGCCTTAGTTACTCTATCTGTGACATATACTACTACTCACAAGGAAATGGTTTCTCTCATAAGAACCCAGGTTCGACAAAAGGTAGTTTCCTAAAACTAAACAGAACTTATTGTGGATGGTTTCACAGAAGTGTGTGTGCATCACATAAAGTTCTGTGGTTTAACGTTTATTCTTATAAATCCTCCTTAGTTGATTTCAGTATTGATGAAGGACGTGAGCTGACTCGAGATTTAGGACTCATGCTTGAGTGGGTAGCTCTTTTCTAGAATGATTTTCAAACATTTTAGAAGCCAGTCTTTCTTTAACTTAAATTTTATGTGGTGGCAATGTAAATTTTCATTGTTTGGTAGAAAGGGAAATAAAATCCTTTTTGCTTGTAGGTACCCTGGTCCATCTTCATAGTAGTTAGGAGATTCTTTTCCAGAGCACGGTTTAAGAGCCGTTGGTGCAGTAAACGCCTAGTATTATCACTTCTTTATAAGCTTTGTGAGTATTTATGTAAAAGTCTTTTGTTTTGATACGTAGTCAAAAGTAACATTTATAAAATATTCAGTGTCGTGTTATTTGAATATGCACATATATTATAATCCTCATAGTTTCTATAAACAATCCTTTATGTAGAATAATAGGGGACTCTATTAGAACTAGTATAAGAAATTGTAACTACTGCAGTATATAAAACAGAGAGTTAATACTCTTAGGATATAATTAGCCTTTTCTTTGTTGCATTTATGTTTCCTTTTAGGTCTCAAGCACACAAAATTTTGTTGATCTCAGTGAATGGCACAATATTGACATCAGTCTTTGGAAAGCCTTTCTTTGGGCTTTTAAACTTTTATTTTACCTTTATATTTTCTCTAAATCCTAACACTCTCTGTCCCTCATAGGTATACCCTTTACTGTATTTAGAAATTTGCTTCCAATGTACTTTTCTTACATTTCTACATTTCCTAGGTAAATATTAGTTGAATAAATGAAACTTTTTCCCCCTTCATTTTGGGGGGAAGGATGTATTTATATGTGTATGGATGGATACACATACATGGATGTGTATGTGTACAAGGATGGGTGGATGTATTTATATGTGTATGTGTGGGTGGATGTATTTATATGTGTATGTGTGTGTATAAATATATATTATTTTTGTGTCTTTAGCTTATATAAATGGTTTTGAGCTTTAAGTTTCATCCTTTCTTTTCTTCTTTTTCCCCACTCAGTCTTTAACTGAACATCTGTCCGTGCTGCTACCCATCTCGTCTGTAGCTTTTGACCTCTTTACTGATATATTTTTACACATGCATTTCCCGAGATGGATTCCTAGATTGGTTCCAACTATTTGACGCCATGATTAACTCTGTGATTAATTCAATTAAACATTGCTTTTCTTCATTTGTGTGTGGTGGTGGGGATTCTTTGGTATATTTTAAGAAATTTATAGGTGATAGACTGTACACGTAGTCAGTTTCACCAAACCCTGGAGACTGTGCTCCAGCTTGGCTGCTCCGGTTTCAGCTCCAGCCAGCACTGATGGAAGTCCGTAGTCCCCTTTCTCTATAGGATTTGATATTATGTGACTTGATTGTTTTTTCAATAATGAGTGTCATGTCATGTTGCATTTTTTTCTTAATTATCATTAGTCTGACTATTAACGAGGTAGAGTATCTCTTTACCATTAACCATTACCATCTTCATCAGTTTTTTATAACTATGACAGTTTTCCTGTTGGGATTCCAGGTCTTTTTCTTGTTGATTAAAGAAGTACCTGGCATATTCTAGAGAGTAAATTCTTATCTATTAACTTTGTCTATGATGTCATTACCTGATAAAAACAAATATTTATTTTTGGAGAATTAAAATATATCAACTTTCCTCCTTATAATTTGTGACTTAGGAGTGGGAGTGGGACAAGTGTTAAGAAGTATGTCCCAATTCAGAATGTCATAAGAATATGGTCTCATATTTTATTAGTTTTATATTTTAATTTTTACATTTAGGCAGGACTTTCAATAATAAAGATGTAGTATATTAATAATGATAAAAATAAACTTATTTCAGGGCCAGCCCGGTGGCGCATGTTCCAATTCGGCTGCCTGGGGTTCACCGATTCAGATCCCGGGTGTGGACGTGGCACCGCTTGGCAAACCATGCTGTGGTAGGCGTCCCACATATAAAGCAGAAGGAGATGGGCACGGATGTTAGCTCAGGGCCAGTCTTCCTCACCAAAAAGAGGAGGATTGGCGGTAGATGTTAGCTTAGGGCTAATTTTCCTCAAAAATAATAATAATAATAATTAACTTATTTACAAAAGAAATAGAAGGAAGGTTAAAACTAAAAGAATGGTTGTCTAAGAAGAAACAATACTCATAAAAATCCTAAAGGAATGGAATTACAAAAGAAATACTAAGGCAGCTTTAAAAAGAAAAAAATGTTGATAGAATGTGTAAAATAGTTTTCTAAAAATCCTTACAAAAATGACATAGAATATCATAGCTAATCATAAAATATAAATATAGAATATTATCTAATTAAATACAATGCTTTATAGGAAATAATCTTATTCCAGAGAGAATCTCTTTCACCAAAAACTTCAAAAAATTGTGCTATTAGCCAAATTAAGAACTCATTAGGAATTTTATTCTGATATGAATGTACTGTTTTACAGAGAAATTTTAGAACTTTTCTGCTAAGTTATTTTATAATTAGTTTAGGATATAAATAAAAGGTAAAATTGTGCTTCTAACTCACAGAAAGGGGAAGTGTGTGTGTTATTTGATAATGTTTTGCATGGAGTTTGAACCACATCTAATGTTTTTTTAAAAGTATTAAGATATTTAAAATTAACATTGACATTTATACCAAAACATTATGCTATACTTTCTGTACTTGGAAGCAATGTTGTTTCCAGGGAAGACCACACAGGATAGAGAAATCAAGTGTATCTTCCCAAAGAAACAAGATCAGGGGAGAGAATTTCCAGAAAAAGCTGAGGGCAGCAATTCAAGTGGGTGCTTTTTTTTCTTATGTGCAGCTTAATCTATTTTAGGATAAATATATTTTATAAAACACTCTAAGGTGGATAATAATGTAAGATTAGAAATTGAGGGAGAATATGACTACGCTTACTTAAAAGTTAATAAATTATTCCCTTTAATTGACTTTTTCAATTATTCTAGACTCCAAGTGGCCATTCTATCATCTAGTAATATTGAATGAGTGGTCCAGAATTTCCTGATATAAAATATTCCTAATTATAAGGGAGGGCATGACTAGAGTTGTGTTTTAACCCGCTTGATGTAAATATTTCCTATATTTTCTCTTCTTTCTTTTCTGCTATTCCTATCTAAATTCTTGTCACTTTTGCCCGAGTCTAGCAGTGTGTCTCCTCTCTTTCTAATGTTCCTGAGTAGTTTCACCGTCTGTTAGAATAATCATTCATATGTGGTTTACTATATAATATACCTCAATGGCCCTATACACCACTATGAGAGGTTACACATAGCTCCCATGCCAGCTGTCCTTCCACATCTTGAGGTTTGAGTCCTTCAGCAAAATTTTCCTATATTTTAGAACTGACTGAAACTTTTCTAAGTTTTATCCATCCTAATGACTAATATCTATCTGTTTATCTTGTCTATGTATCATCTAGCTAGCTAGCTGTTTAATCTATCCATCCATCTATCTATCTATCTATCTATCTATCTATCTATCTATCTATATCTACCTATCTATCTCTGTCTATCATCTATCTATTCTTCAACAAATAAACTCAAATACTTAGAAAACACCTTAATAGTTACCCTAATAACCATCCCATTGACATATTTTTTTTAATTTTATTGGGATTTTAAGATTTATTTTCTGTTATAGACTAACCTAAGCCAAAATGTCATTGAGAATTATTTGGTTCTTTTTCATAATTACTGGTATCCTTCAGTGGTTACAGGTGAGGATCAGAAGTTTTCTCTGCTGCTATGTCACTATTAGACATGATGGCAAGTCTTAGAATTTGGTACTCATACTGTTATTTATTTGCCAGTAGTCATGAGAACATTTAAAACCTGTTGGTTAATGAAATCTCTGTCCTTTTAGGTGCTTTGAGCATATATTACATAAAAGGATTGTTGAGATAAATGCTATAACATTCTAGAGAAAATGTTTAATTAAACTTACTGTGGGCATAAGGGAACCAGAACCCTCTGCCTCTGTAGCTGGATATAGGACACTTTTAAAATCAAGACTTGGCACCATTTGAAGAGTAAGGATGAGCGGCTCAAGACCTATTTATATCCCATTTATGCAAGAGAAGGAATACTTTGAACTTATTTCTAGCTAAATCACATTTTGAATATTACCAACTTTTGCCGGTAAAAACCAACTTCCATCATGCATTGTGTTAATTAAAGAATTTATTGCTTTGACTTTTGAGTAAACGCTAGCTAAACTAACAAGGAGTATGCATTCCTGATTAAGGTAACTGACCTTCTCAGTAAATTAACATATTTGCCTATGCTTAGAATTGTAAAGAAAATATGTTTATTTTGTAGTACTTATGTTTATATTGATCAAATTCAATATAAGGAATAATCAGGAGCCAAATTCCAATAGACAACTTTCTAAAGAGGCATGCGCGTGTGATATACAAAGGCATTCTCCAAAACCAAAGAGATGCTTCTTCCATTTTTGGTCAACTTTGTCAGAAGGGTAGCATAACAATGTCCATATCAGAAAGGAAGCTATAAGAAGTAAGCAGCGTGTTTACTTATGTTAAGGTCATGGACCTAAAAACTGATGTCTGACACTTGATCCTCTAGGCAAGCAAAGGTCTAGCCCAGGGAATTCTTGTATATGAACTTCACAGTTGACCGAGGAGTCAGAACTCCCCCTCTCCCAACTCCCTTATGCAAGGGAGCCCCACAACAAGTCACAAGGGTCAAAGTGCCTGGAAACACTCCAAGTAATGCCAGGTCAGGAGAGAGGATTTAAGCCATGGAAGCAGAGATTAAGAACAGAAGACAGAAGAGAAACAAGTAGAAAAACAGGAGATCAAAACAGTGGATGGAACACAGGCAGAGATGGAGCTTCTAAAGGGAGCTGGGTATGGAAGGTGCAGAATGAATCCTCCAGAAATGAGGTCTGGGTTTCGTGAGCTTTTGCCCTGACCTAACACAGCTGTGGACTGAATCTGGCATACACCCAACAAGGGTGGCCCTGAGCATTTACTGAGCAAAATAGTTTAAAAATAAATAAGATGCCTCTGTCAATATTTATACTGATTTAGATATTAAAATGGTTAATCATAATGATTGATAGATTTTATCAATTGAGTGATTTTTACCTCCCCACAAACGATTGATGTTGGCATTTCTTCCTATTGGATGTAAACAAGGATCATTTTCCCATGATTTGTTTCATGCCTTATTTTCACTTATTTTAGATAGAACACTTCCTTCTCTTCAAAGTTGGTTTCCATTAATGTGACATTTCCTGCATATTAAAAAATTTTTAAAAATATGTATTATCTCTAATTTGTACAATCTGTTGTTTAAATCCCGTTTGTGTATATGTCTGGTACATTTCTTGGCACAGTTTTATGCATTTTTTTTCCAATTCACTGCAGTCCTTCGCACATTGTATATATCAACCTCCTTTAAATAAAATTTTGACTTAGCAATTTTTTCAATCTGAAACCAGGTAAACTTTTAGTAATAGCTAAAAATGTTCTACTGTGATAGAGAAAGCTTTTATGCCCCTAAATGTTGTTCTCCTAATGTCTTTGTCTTCTTATCATCACAGGAAAATATTCAAGTCAAAATTAAGCAATGGCCTTGTGGGGGTGGTAACTCATTAGACATATTTTTGAGGCACACCCGTGGATAATGGAGAGGTTGCTTTGTGTTCCTTCAGCTCATCATAAAGCTGCTGCCACCAATGAGTCATCATAAGAGGATTTTATTGGCCAATTATTTATTAATTATTCTTATCTAATTTAGGGTTCATTAGGAATAATAGAAGAGTCTCCCAAATCAGGAAGTTGCAACTTGGTCCAAGATTTTATAGTCCGCATGTATAATTGGACTAATATTCATGCTGGGAATGCGCCAAGTTTAGGAGTAACGAATCGAAATTCTTCCTTTGAGTAAGCGTTCTTTCACAACATGAATTACATATTATAAAAAAACTTGGTATTAGTAAATTCAATTATCAAGTCTCAATGGCTGAGCTATTTAAAGTAAAACAGTCCACAGGAAAAAAGATTTGTATTTGATAGACAAGATTTTCAATTCAGGGTATAAATCTCATAAATCAGAGAGTACAAATTAATCAAAAACATTTTATTCTCAGCATGCCTACAGTGTGTCAATATGGGAAGTGTTTATTTTTTTAAGGGATTCTTGATTTTGGCTTATGTTACCTTTGTAAATCTAGACAATAGTCAATGATGCTCATGAATATTAAGTGAATTCAATGCATTTTGTCTTTATTTGACTTCAGTGATAAAATATCTTCCAGATTTCTTATTGTTATCTAAAAATGAGATTCATCATGAGTTTCACTGAAGTCTGAATTGAAATCAAACCTGATATTCAGCCTAAAACGACAGTCTTTAATTTTTTCAGCATGATGATTAAACTCATTTTCTTATATATGTGCTGAAAGGTACAATCAGAGCTGCCATCAGCCAGGACACAGGAGTGTAGTAGACTTGGTTGTTTAGGAACCAGAATCCTTTGTGATGTTGGTGTGTTGATTTTGATTGGTTGTTTTCCATGCCATACAGGTCTCTGAATATTACTATTAGGGAGAAGCTTCCCTCCCAATGTTATTGACTCTAGTATCCCTTTCAGCATCGCTCATTCACCAGATGAATGAAGAAATGGTTGAAACTAGAGCCGCTGAAGATTTATCAAATCATTACTTAAGAAAAGTAAATAATTTTTGAATTTTACTTCTGTTCAACTTTTTCCTCTAAGATGCACTCAGTATCTATAATTGTCAATGTTCTTTATTTTTATTTATTTTTACAACTACTAGAATCAAGTAGATCATACTTATACTCATAAAATTTTTATGGAAAAGGTTTGAAAAATTACTCTGATGACTTGGAGGACATCCAACTTCCAGAGAGTACCTAAAGAAAAATCTAGTTCATTGAAGGGTCTCCTCTCAGAGAATGAGGAAGATACTGCATGTCATACATTTTCTCCAGTAGGCACACTGTGCTGTAACCAGTTATAGGGCACATTGTCACTTCATCTCCTTGCTCTTGTTGTGGTGTTTCAACATTTTCCTCTTCTTCTCCTTATCCTCTTTTTTTTCTTCTTCCTCCCCTTTTCTTGCTTCCCTCCCTCTCTTCCTTTCTTCCTTCTCTGCTTCCACCTACCCTTCCTTTCTCTCTTTCTCCCTCCCGCATTTCCATCCTTCCTCATTCTTAGGTATATACTAGTTTAGCTGTTTCCTTATCCTCCCAACTCCCTCTTTCCTGTGTAACCTCCCAGGCAGAAAACCCCCGATGGTGTCATTTAACCCCATACACCCTCTGGATCAGATACTGACCCTAGCATAGCCGTTCACAGCAGGGAACCTTGGAGCACATAGCTACTTTTCTCTGCAGGGGTATGTGAATGGCAGTCTTTCTCCAGCCTGTCCAGTGCACCTCCCTTGTCTATTGAGGAAATGTCTACTTATTTTCAAAGATCAGCATCTTTGCAGAGCCTTCTCTAATTCGTATTCTTTGCTCCTTTATCACAAAAGTTTACAGATCTTTTAACTAGATTATAAAATCTTTAAGGGCAGGAAATTATTTATTTTATATATTTTCAGAATGTACTAGTTGTTATAGAAATGTTTGATGGATGGATAGAAGAAGGAGGTGGGGGAAGGAGATAGGAAGGGAGGGAAGGAAAAAGGATTACAGGCAGGAAGTGCTTAAACTGCAAGTTGACGTAGTGGTTATGAGAATTGCAAAATGTTTTAACCCATAATTTCTCCTAAAATAGATCTTCATTGCAACCAGTTGGCATTATGTAAGGATTTTTAATAAACTATGATTAAGGCTGCTATTATGTCATTAACCTTGACTCCAGAAACACAATTACAATTCCTTTTTAACTAAAATGTCTTCTCTTGTTTAAAATATCTAAAATTAAATATGGTAAAAAGTCCACTATCCAAATAGACCCAATCCATCTTGGCCACCTTCTCTCATTACTCTAGTCTCTTTATTCTCATGGCTTTACTTACTGATAGACCAAAATTTCCTAGATTTATTTGCCCAGAACAAATTTCTTCACTAACCTCCAGGCTTAATTATTCAACTGCCTACACAACATTCTTGCTTGAACGCCTTTAACATACAGACATCTTCAGCAGATGATGTCACACACTGATTTATTCTTTTGTATATCCAAATCTAGTCCCCAACAGGTGTTCTCATTCTTGAAGATTGGCACCCTTATTCATCCTTTCAAAGCAGACACCAGGGAGTTATTCTTAAACTTGACTCTCACATATAATCCATTATCAAATCATTCTAATTCTTTTTATACATATTCTTGAATCTTTTCATTTCTATTGTTGTCATCCAAGTCCCATAATCATCTCTTACATTATTCCTGCTTTTTCCAATCTGCTCTTCACCCTGAAACCGAAAGAATATTTTAAGAACACAAACCTAATCATACAGCTCCCCTGCTCAATAGCTTATCATTGATTCTAGACTAAAGTGCCAAATCCTTAGCTGAGCCAACATGTAGATGCAAAATCTGACCCTCCACACCTCTCTAGCCCTTGCTTGTAGCACATTTCCTATTGCTTTCTTGGGTTCAGCTGCAATCTGAACTGTTGTCCCCTCCTATTGCCACATCTTGGTACAGGCTGTTCCCATTTCACAATTTCTTGCCATCACTCTTGCCTGGATCATTTATCATCTTCTTTGAAATTTACCCTGAAAGTCACCTCCTCAGAGTACTTTACTGGATGACCCAATCTATACACCCTAAGCACATCTGTCCTCTTCACTTAATCACAATTCTGATTAAATAATTTTATCCATACATTAATTTTAAAATAGAATATAAATTTCAAGAGGACAAGGAATACATCTCTTTTAAAACTTCTCTATTCTGAGATGCCTATGATAGTGGCTGTCACATGGGAATACTCAAAGATTTCTTAAGTGATTGGTAAGGAGAGGACAAAAGGTGCACTAATGACAGGAAGAGGATTCAAAAGTTGATAGATGTGCATCAGACACTTTCAAGGCCAGTGATATATACTCATGCCAAAAGCTTTTGGAAGAGATGACAATGGTCTTTAGTTGATAAGATAAAATTGTAGGAAAGTAAAGAGTTTAGTATCATGGCAGTGTGTTCTATGCAGAGATGTATGCGTTATATCTTGTAATCTCCATGGACTTCATTATGATCTATACTTTGTGTTAACTGATGGTTAGAAATACCAGTTACACTGAACTCTAATTTGACCTGTGCGATGATGAGGCTGAGGGCACAATTTGGGAGCCTGCCTCACCACCCACTTCTTGATGAAGGAAGGAACCCTTTGAGATTAGAAGAAACAAATCATTCCACCCGTAGGGTATTGCTCCAAGGAAACCCTGCATAAAGTTTAAGAAGTAGGGTAGAGGTTACAAACCTTTCCTAGGGGAGACTCCATACAACAGGCTGTCTTTAAGTGTTATTTCTTAAGTTATGCCTCTGCTGTTTACCTATTATTGGACAAGAACTTCCTAGAGAGGACCAGACATGAATTTTATCAGTAGTGGTTCATTATATATATTGTTATCTGTAGTATTCGCTGACCATTTACTTTGTGATGAGCATTATATAAATTGAAATATTTACATGATTGTTTCACTTATTTCTTTCAACACTATCAAACCAGTACTACTCCCCTTTTTCTTTTGCAAATGAGGAAAGCAAGGTGTAGAGAAGTTAAGATTTTCCATGATCAGTCAAGTGAAATGTAGAGTCAACATTTGCACCCAATAACTCTGCCTGACATCAGAGCTGGTGCCATTAGCCATTAAAACTTCTGCATATTTGGGGATAGGACAGAGGAAGTTGGGAACCAGGCCCTCTTCTTTCCCCTGTATATCCTTAATTCAGGGTGACAAGAGGCAACTAAGGAGGTACATTCTTTTCGTTGAAAGA
Organism: Equus przewalskii; assembly: GCF_037783145.1. Classification (NCBI taxonomy): domain Eukaryota; kingdom Metazoa; phylum Chordata; class Mammalia; order Perissodactyla; family Equidae; genus Equus; species Equus przewalskii. The sequence continues at coordinate 17,149,759 of NC_091858.1, read as the reverse complement.
GAGCATGCTGGGGTAAGAGAAAGAGAACCTACAACCTGACCAAAATAAAAGCAAATGAACCAAAATTCGGCTCACCTACCCATAGTAGTTTCTTCACTTAATTCCTATTTTAGAGAATGAGTAAAAATAGTGGATTTTTGTTTACTTGCAATTTTAATTTACTTGTTAGCACAGACTGGTTCAAAATCCTAAGTAGATGCTGGATTGGAAGAATGGTTTGTTTTTCCGGTCTGCCTTTACCCTGAATTTTTTTTTTAAACTTAAAGATGTTAACAAAGTGATTCTCAACCCTGTATGCATGTAAATGCCAGAGGAGCTTTTTGTAAATACCAGAGGAGCTTTTAATAAATACAAATGCGCAGTTTTCACACCTGATAGATCAATTAGAATCTCCAGTGGTGAGACTCAGGTTTTGATATTTTAAAAAGCTGCCCTGGGGACTCCCATGAGCAGCATGGATGGAGACCCACTGCCATCTGCCACTTTAAGTATACTATTTGAGATTTATCATCATATGTTTGAAAAGCTCACAGAAAAGTGCCAAGCACATAGTAATCTTTCAGTAGAGTTGAATAATTATTAATAGTATTAGGCTACACTTCTGCTCTTGGTATTCCTTCTGGCATAAAGATGCAACACCTCTCACATCTTCCCCCTAAATCTTTGATCGTCCTAATTCAACATAAGGGTTTCCAGCAGCCTTTACAGATAGATAGACAGATAGATAGATAGGTAGATGATAGATAGATAGATATAGAGATATATTATTTTTTCAAGAAAGATGTTACTCTAAAGCTCTTCATCTCATCTTTTAATTTCTTATCACACTAGTAAAATAGCTGGTAAGTTTTCCATGAAACTGGAAATGTCATGTATGAAACCCCCATACACACACACATACATATACATTGTTAATTGTGTATTAGGAACTGGTCTATTACTTTAATTGTTTAACTGATTCAATCCTTACGCTTGTAAATCCTTTAAATCGATTTGTAGGTGAGTAAATGAAAACCAGAAGAGTTAAGTAGTTTACCCAAGGTGATAGGGCGGAGGTAGGATTTGAACCCAGGTAGTATCGTGTTGGAGCGTCTGCCCTTAATTATCACGTTAAATGACATAACTTGTTGAGGACAAATGCTAACAATAAGCTAAAAGTTACTAAATTATTAAGTATATATAATTAATAATAAATATTAATGATTATAGTAATATTTTATTAAGTCAAACTCTGTGGCAACTTCGATTGAAATCTGCATTATTAATTATTAATGTTATTCCCAACAACATTTTACTTAAAGTAAGTAAATAACATCATATGCTCCTCTTTTTGGTACCACCTTGCCCCCCTAAGGATTACTTTGGATGTAGCATCCACTTGGTTTTTGGTTTTCCAGTTTTACAAACTATTCATATTTTTAATATGCTTCTTGATTCTATAGCCTTTGAATTGTCAACAACCTCTGAAGGTAGTTTCCAAAAACCAGCACAACTGTTTCTTTTTGCTTTATTTGAGATGCTTGTTTCGGTTCATCTGGGAATTTAAACGATTGCCCAGTGAGATCAATAGTGTTTCCCTTGGGGAACATAGTAACTCTGTCGCCAATACGAGAGGCCCAGCAAACATCAGGAACAGAGAAGACAAGCTCCTGTGAATGACGAACTGAAGGAAAGACCGTTGGGGTGCAAATTTGAAGAATCTGTGTGTTTTTGTCTGGAGTCATTGCCAAGGGGACGCTAATAGGCTCTTTTAAAAGCAATGACAAAGCAAAGTTGGTCTTTCCCTTTAAGTCTGCACATTGACATCCAATTATCTTTGCCAGATGGAAATGGATTTTCTAATAATGAACGTGTAGACTTTTGAAATGCGCTCTTCAAAAGACAACTGAGAGAGGTTATGAGAGAGATATTCATTTTATTAATGGTAATTGCTTAACTGAATTTCTCAAAGCAGTTCCTTATTTGAAAACTAATACTGAATTTAAAAAAAAAAAAAAGTCTAATTAATGTAGGACAGTTGCATCTCCTTTATTTACTCAATGTTTTGTATTTGAAGTTTTTTTTAAGTATCTTAAAACTCAGATGCATGTCATAATTTTATTTTTTTTGAGGAAGATTAGCCCTGAGCTAACATCTGCTGCCAATCCTCCTCTTTTTGCTGAGGAAGACTGGCCCTGAGCTAACATCCATGCCCATCTTCTTCTACTTTATATATGGGATGCCTACCACAGCATGGCTTGCCAAGTGGTGCCATGTCTGCACCCGGGATCCGAACCAGGGAACCCCAGGGCACCGAAGTGGAACGTGGGAACTTAACCGCTGCACCACTGGCTGGCCCCTGTCATAAATGTAAGCTTTATACGTCTATGTTTATTAAGTTAACTATTTCCCATATTCTCTGTGAGAGTATTTGGATCATACTTAAAGGGAAATGCAAGCCAATCAGCAGCTCCTTTCAATACAGTTATCAGTTGTGCCCTGCGCTTAAGAGTGTTGAGAGCTGCATGGAAGAATCGAGGGGACTGCCATATGCTGGAATAATAAAGCTGGATTAAAAAAACATAAAGAAAGCCAAAATTACTCAGGAAAGTTGTCACTTTAGACTTTTGACATCTTATAAAAATACCAAAGTCTTTTGAAGAGATGATTTTTAGTGATGTTGTCTCCAAATCAGCAGAGTGGGGAGATTAAATTATTTACACACTGTATAAGATTCTGTGTGGCATTTTTAGATAAGTTATGATATTTATCATAGCTAAAGAAAGTCAGGGCACTTATCAGCATAGTTCATAATATCTCTTGCCTGAGACTCCGTATTTTATCCCTGATAAATTACTGAAATATTTATAAGCTTTATGAAGAATCCCTAACATTGTGGAAATCAGATGAAATCTAGTAGGTAATTATTCACAATCTAGCATAAATACTATTAAAATATAATTCCATTTCTTCTAAGAAGAGACAACACATTTTCCCCCTTTTTGAACTGTATTAATTTCTATTACTGCTGTAAAAAATTGCCACACTTCGTGATTTAAAGCAACATAAATTTATTATCTTATTATTTTGTATGTCAGAAGTTTGACACATGTCTCACTGGACTAAATGCATATTGGTGCATGGCTTTCCTTTTTGGAGGCTCCAGGAAAGAATCCATTTCCTTGCCTTTTCCAGCTTCTAGAAGCCACTCACATTCCTTGGCTTTTAGCCTCTTCCTTCCATCTTCAAAGCCAACAATGTAGCATCTCTCTGACCCCACTCCTGAGGTCAGTCTCCTTCTCTGACCATAGATTGGAAAACTTCTTAACTTTTATTGACCCGTGTGATTAGACAGGTCCCACTTGGATAAATTGGAAAAACTTCCGCATTTTAAGGTCCTTAACTTAAGCACATATGCAAAGTTCCCTTCGCCACATAAGGTAACATAGTCACAGGGTTAGGATGTGGACCCTGCCATTATTCTGCCAACTGTGGACTGTGTGGAATAATGACTCCATTATGGTCAGCCATTGTTTTATCAGTTTTTGTTTGTGGTGTTGGTATGTCTGCTCTAATCACTGGCCACGTGGTGACGACACATGTGACATTACTTGGAGACCCAAGGAGTGTTTGGAAATTTAGCCTAGTAAAGTAGGCAGACTTGAGAAGCCAAGGATATAATCGTTTGAGAATTTTGAAATTTTCTGGGAGCCACAAGATAAAATTTTTATCTAAGTTTGAAATAAATTCTGATTGGAAATGTTATGCTTCTTTGAAATAAGTATATCAATGCTATATGTTAATATATATCTTGAGAGCATTTTCACAGACTATTCTTGGTTGATGCACACTTCCAGAATAAGTAATACAGAGGGCAGGTGTTATTCTCATCATTTTACACATAAGAATTTTGAACCCAGGTTGAGTAGGTTGCCCAGTCTTCCACCCCATAACCAGCCTCCCACTGTCCTTAGCTGATTAGTTTATGTCTTTGAAGTAACATCAGCATAATAAATTAATATGAAAGAAATAATGTGAACTCTACATCTCATTTCAGAATTTCCTTATTAGGAATTTTTTTCTCTATAAAAAGTTAAAAATAAGAGAATATTATTTTAACACATTTTTTAAAACTTCAGGCAGAAGCAAAGTACTTTTATAGGAATTTCATCTATTAACATTTTTTTTGGCCAGTTCTTCCTAGATAAAGGGTAGCTGAGCTTGGAGATAGAAACCAAGGGGGTGGAATTCAAAAATAGTCTCTTGTCACAAATACAGTGTACCACACATTCATATTATGATGGTATATTGTGCTGTTGGCCTTTTTTTATTTTGAGGCAGAGAGGATATGAAATTATGTGGTTTAAATTGAAGCCAAAGAATCTACAATAGATCCTAAGGATATCATGCTTATTATAAATATTTTAAGAAAAATTGTTGGAAGTGGGGGAGAGGGATTGGGGAAATCCAGAAAGTCATGCTAATTTGAGTACACTTTGACAAGAGGCAAATAGACTAGATAGTATTTTGAAACTTTTTGGCTGATCATTTGAAATGTGCACCAAATTCTATTAAAAGGGAAAGGTCATGCAGCAATGTACCTTATCATTTAAAGTAATACTTTAAGCCATATTCATCATAACGTGCTGAAAAGATCTATAAGGAAAAATGATCCTTACTTACCTATTACATGAGGCGTTGCATTCAACTTGTGTAGTTTTGAGAAAAGCAAATGTAAGAATATAGACAATGGGAAATAGTAGAAAGTCAAAGATATTGTGCTTTATAAAATAGAATTGATATTTTGATATTCTTTTGCTTGATACGAACAATGATGCAATTGAATATACACTAAATAATTATTTTGAAAAGAATCAGTCTCTTTTTTGGATCTTAGATTCATGATTTATATGGATATTTCTCATATACTTTCTATATATTTCAGGATGATAATAAGGATTTTATAGTTGTTTGGTTGCTTCTTTATTTTTTTTGCTCACAAAGTGATCATGTATACTTTCTTTCTATATTCATACTTTCTCTTATGTTCTTTCACCCTTTTAATTTGATCAGACAACTCTTTAAAAATTGTAGTCACAGAGTAACTGCAAAAAGTGTTCGTAAAGGTGGGTTTGGATATGGACATAACGAGATGAGAGCTGGAGATTGTGATGAAATCACGCTTGGCAGAAGAGCATCTTTCAGGCACGCAATTCTATTAATCAGCTCCATCATTTACTCCACCCAAAAGATAGTACCTGCAGTCTTACGATTACTGTCTTTTCTTATTTAAGGATAAAGGTCACTACTATGTGATTGGCTACTCACTTCTTAAAAAATCATGATCCCCAGTTTATATTCTTTTTCCACTTCTTTTAAAGGCATGAATGCTTTTCTAGTAAATTTATATGAGCTTTAATTATTAAGATTATTACTTCTTTCCTGTTTTACTTGTCACAATGGTTTTTCCATTTGTTGTTGACCATTTAACCTTGTTTACTTACATATAGAACTTTTTTTATTCTTCTGTAATTTCTTCCACTTAAGCTTAGAAACTTATTTGCCTAATTAGAAGCTAGGAAATACTCTAAATTTCTTCTGGTTTTTAAAATTATAGTTAGGGGCCAGCCGTGTGGCCAAGTGGTTAAGTTCATGTGCTCTGTTTCGGCGGCCCAGGGTTTCACGGGTTCAGATCCTGGGCTTGGACGTGGCACTGCTCGTCAGACCATGTTGAGGCGGTGTCCCACATGCCACAACTAGAGGGACCCACAACTAAAATGTGCAACTATGTACTGGGGGGATTTGGGGAGAAAAAAAAGGAGAAATAAAGAAAGTTTGGCAATGGTTGTTAGCTCAGGTGCCAATCTTTAAAAGAAAAAGCTATATATTTTTATGTAATTAATTACTTTATTATGTATGTATTTCATGTTGTATTCAGCAAGAAACAAAGAGCTCAAATATTTTTTCCCAAATAGAATCATAATTAATTCATATATCTTGACTATCTCTTTTTTTCTCCCAGTTTGTGATACCTCCTTTGACATATACTATTTTAAATAAATACAGTGGCCTGTCCAGCAATTAGTTTGTTTCTGGGCCAATATTGTACTAATTTAATTACTTTTGCTTCTAAATATGACTAAATATTTACTGAGGCCAATGCTTCATTAGTCTTCAGTCTTTTTTGCCCATTCTTTGAGACAAACTCTAAATTATTATTTTTGAGTATTACAAAATGACGTTGTGTGGTTGTGTACATATATACATACAGTTGTAGATTTTGCTGTTTTTGATAGAATCTTGATTCCATTTTAGTCTCTAGGCCAAGAATGTCTTTACCAATAATCAAAATGATGCAAAATAAAGGTACAAACATATATATATGTGCATGTAGGTTTGTTTTTTAAATTAGCATATCCAAAGATGCAACATGACAATGCAGGCAGAAAGCTTAAATTGTCACAGTGTTTGGGGAAAACAATTTTATGAATTAATCAGGAAACTTCAACTCCAATATCCCATGTATAAGAATCTATGAAAAGAAGATGATGAAAAATCTGAATAAAGACATGCATGAGAATGTTCCGTTTTAAATATAATCTCTATACTGATACCAAATATACTGACAGTCTATACTCACACCAAATTTGTATCTCCAGAGGACTTCTCCTTCTCCTTTGAGTTCCAGATTTGTACATTCGATTGCCTACTTGACATCTCCACTTAGATATCAAACTTAAGGCTGTGGAAAATTGATTGACATGGTCTTGACCCTCAACCTGTTGCTCTAGCAGTCTGCTCCAGCTCGCTGAATGGCATCTCCTTTCTTCCAGCTTTCTCGAGCCTAGAAACCTGATCTCATCCTTGACCTCTTTTATTCTCTTATACCTACATCTGGTCTAATAATAAATTCAGAATTTGATCACTCATTCCGACCTCCATTGCAACCCCCTGGCCCAAGTCATTATGTGCTCACCACTTTTATTGCAGTAGCTTTTCTGTCAGCATCCCTGCCCCTGACTTGCCCCTTTCAGTCTATTTCAAACCAAAAGCCAGAATGATCTTGTTAAAACACCAGATCTATTATGCTGCTCCTCTGCTCAAAACCTTCCAGCGACTTCTTTGCTCGTTTAGATTAGAAGCCAAATAGTTTCAATGGCCTGAAAGGCCAAAAATATCACCTTCTTGAGAGAGCTCTGATTTCATCTATTTCCCTCTTCCTTAATCAGTGTGACCTCCTGCTGCTCCTTAAACATGCCAACATGCTCCTCCTCAGGGGCTTGCTTGTGGTTTCCCCTGGAATGGTCTTCCCCTCCTCCCCCCACTTCACCCCGCTTCAGGATGGTTTTGTTCCCCAACCTCCTTGAGGTCTTGGCTCAAATTTCTTCTTGGGAAGCCTCCTCTGGCCACCCCAACCTAAATGTGCAATCATTTTCTGGCACTTTTTTTCCCACTTCCATGCTGTGGTTTGTTTTCCCTCAAAATTCATTTCTATCTAATGTACCAAATATTATTTTGTTGTGTTTCTCTTTTGTCTCTTCATCTAGTATGCAAGTTCTATGAGGACAGGGAGTTTTGCCAGTTTCTTCTCTGCTATATCCCAGCACGTAAAACAATACCTGACACATAGAAAGACTTCAATAATTATTTATTGAAAAGATGCAAAATTATTGATAGTTGTGAAAAATTGTAAACAATCTTCAACAAACAGTATTCAATACTAAGGAACTGGCTCAAAAATGTATAGACATTTGTGGGGTAAAATATTACATGGTCAAAATCTTTCAATGACAGAAAGTATTATGCTGTTAAGTGAAAAGACTGAGTATAAAAGAGTTTATATGATATAGGGTCATCTGTGGTTGAAGAAGACCAACTGGATGAAATGTGCTGAAGTTCTAACATAGATTGATCTGTTTTGTTATAGGTGAATTTTATTCTGCTTCTTTATGTATATTTCTATTCTTTCCAAATTTTCTACATTGAGTTGCATTACTTTTTTAACCAGAAAAATGTAACAAGAACAAAACCTCCAAAAGATTCTACAGTTATTATTATTAGTTTTCTTTTGTGAGGAAGATTGTCCCAGAGCTAACATCTCTGCCAATCTTCCTCTATTTTGTATGTAGGGTGCTTCCACAGCATGGCTGTTGAGCAGTGTGTAGGTCTGTGCCTGGGGTCCAAACTTGTGAACCACCCTGCTGCCCAAGCAGAGTGTGCAAACTTAACCACTATGCCAACGGGCCAGCCTCTCTGTGATTATTTTTAAAAGACTGATTAAAACAAAAAGCTGACATTGGCTTGGCCTTTGTTTAATCACGCTCCAATTCAGTCTTACAGTTACTGCATTAATTCTGTGTGCAAGGAACTGTGGGGAAGATAAAGACGAAAAATGCCCTCTCCTGCCTTCAAGGCCTAAATTAAGAGAGTAAAGACATATTCCGTCAACTACAAGGGATTGTAATGCAGGCTGTGATAGAGGTTCAAGCAAGTGTCAGAGAGGGTAGGGAGAAGGTGATCCCATCTGACTGAGCTATTGAGAGTGAGATCACTCTTATTTTGAAAATTTTAAGTCAAAGAGGGGTCCAACCCAAGGAATTACACATTTTGCACTACAGCATCTATTTAATGTGTCATACTCAATAATCACCCTAAAGAACCCTGAAATTTCAACTAAAAGTCATATTAATGCCTAGGTGTAACAATTAGATAGATAATATACTACTATATTCACAACCATATGAGCATTCATTAATCCTGTAACACCAAGTACCCACTATAAATCAGGACTGTGCTGGGTGCCAAGGATACAACACCAGGCAAGATTCAGTTTCTTTCTTAAGGGGATAACTGAACCGATCTGGAAACAAACAGGCACATGGGCATATTAAATAGAGAGTGGTAACTGGTACAAAGGGGGAATATGTAGGGACATTTTGGTTGTGAAAGCCCATAGGGGCAACTCTTAACTCAGCCTGGGATAGGATTTTCAATGAAGGAGTCAGAGGAAGCTTTCTACCGAAGGTGATATTTGAATGGAGAAATAAAATACAGTTGGGAATTTACTTAGACAAGAGAGAAGTCATGGTGGGGTGGCAAGTGCTGTAGACTTTCTGGAAAAAGATCATGCACAAGGCACAGAGAGACAGGGAGTGACCCTGGGTACATATGGAACCACAGTGACTTCATTATGATTGAAACCAAGAGGACTGGAGGATTGAAAGAGGAGGGACAAGTAGGGAGTGATAATTCTGGTGCTTTCTTTAATATTAGATGCATTGTGATATTGACAATTTGTAACACAAAATATAATGTGAAAATATCTACTAAAAATGGATAAATTCTTACACAACACAATATCTGATTATCTTTTTTAATGGAAGTGAATTCTAAATGTTTATCCTTTTGGTGTGACATTCACTTAGGAGATCCCCATTGGTCTTTATTGCCGGAGGGGTCTTTAATAATCATGAACGTCATACTATTTCTAATTTTGATTTAGATTTACTTAGTAGGAAACTTAAATATAACATATGCAAAGTGTCCAGTCTAAAATAGATACCCAATATATGTTAGTTCTTTACCATCTACTCACCAAGAAGGAAAGTGCACAAACATAAGCATCCTATTTATTTATAGTTTATTACATAAAGAAATAGTCCATTTACTTTATGCTAATATAGAAATAATTATTTTTGAATTTATTAGTACAGATTATGTGACATTGATCCTTAACTCGGTGTCTTTATAAACCTTACAATAGACTCAGCTCAACAAGCTGCTTCAAAAACATGACAGGTTGAGAATGCTTTTTGGCATTAAGGAGAGGATGTGCATTGCATTTATCCAGTGCACGTCATTCTAAACAAGACATTTATATTTAGAATTCATCAGACTCAGAGAAACGTAGTGATTGTTTATTCAACCTAAAGCTTCAAATTATCTCTTTCCATAGTCTTGAAACCAATCTGTCAAATAATCATCAAGAGTAATTAGTTTATGCTAAACTCCCCATATGAAATTTAAGGATGACAAAACAAATGGTTGGCTCCATTACAATTCAATTTGTTATTACTTGATTACTATTCTAAATATATAGTAAGTAAGAAGATAATGCTGCCATCACCATGCCTAACCCAAGCTGCCTTCAAATACTTACTTCCCTAAATATAAAAGAGAACCTGTAATGCTATTATCAAGGTTTATGACATTTCATATCAAGCAATGGGGAATAGGGGAAGAAATAGAGAGAGTGGACAATACTCAAAATAAATTGGAGTGGCAGAATTGCTGTTCTGAGTGATTGGTTAATGATTCAAGAACCTAACCAGTGTGTGTGCAACAGACTAATGTGTTTCATTTTAATAGTCTCTCTTCTACCCAGCAATGACAAATGTGTTGGAATTTTGTCTGCTGATATAGCACTGACAATGTTCATTCTGTTACATAGAAAGAAGTATGGAAAAGAATTTTCTATTAACCAGATCTACAGCTGTCGGAATGGATAAATCTGATAGACAACACACTTTGAAGGTAAAATAGAAAAAGAATAGAATATGCCAGACAATATCTTTTATATATTTAAATACATAAAATTTGGGGCCTGTGGTAGGCACTGTGATACACTGCCCAAATGTCCCTTCAAGGAAGGACTTACTGATCCAGTTTCTGGGAATATTCTGAGCAGGGGTCTCCAGCTATCAGTCCCTTTAGGAATTGCCTCAGCCACAGAGAGCCACCTTGCCCAAAGTGTCACATCGGGACTGAGGTATAGAGTTTTGGCACTTGTATAGAGTGTTGGCAGGACAACTCTGAGGGCCCATTACAAACTCCAGGGCTCCTCTTGAGGTTGCCTGAGGCTGATGTGGCCTGCTTCACAGCTGGACTTCTCCCTCTGTTCAAACCTGCTTCCTTTCACTTTCCCATATAAACACCTAGCCATTAAATTCTGTCTCAGAATCTGTTTCCTGGAGAATTCAACCAGTGATGGAGTGTACAAAAATGAGAGAGAATGGGGTTGGGGATAGAACAAAGGGAACAAAAAATAACGTCTGTTTAAAGTAAGTACAAGTAAAAGAGGCTGCATGCAGTAACTGATATTGATACTGTTCCACTAAATGATGATGATTAATCCATTAAAGGCTCATAAAAGAAATGATAATATGTGCATAAAAATATCATCACGAAAACTGTATTTTCATTTCAGTTTCCATATGTAATGTAAGGTGAAGGTATTATTATTTCCATTAAATATAATGAGAAAATTGAGGTTCAAATAGGTTAAGTCATACGCCAAGGTCACACAGTTAGTATATAAGAGAGCTTGACTCCATGTTTTGTGCTCTTACCTAAATTATCTGTGAGATGGTCCCATATTGCAAAGTAGGGCAGGAATGCCATATAAGTACAATTTAATGGCTAAATCCATTGCAGTTTTAGGAATCTATATCAATATATCCACAATCTTAAGTCAGAATCTAACTAGTTCTCAACAGGGAGGGGTACCCCATGTGCACAGTACACTGGGCCCTTTGGGAGCAGCTAAGGAAAGTGGAAAGACAGTTTCTGTGAGAGTACCACCAACGAAACAACTAGGAATGGTTTAAGCACTAATATATATATATACACACAATAATATATATAAAATATATATATATACACACACGCATTGACATAGCACCTATCAGTATGTGATATTTAAGACACTCTTAGACAAAAGCAATGGGCTGTATCAGGAAAGGCTTCCCAATGATGTGTCCCACTTTTTTGGAATATCGAAGAGCTTAGTCAGTGCGTATATTTTGACAGTGATCTCAATTATTCATCGTTTTTTAATTCTATGATTAGCTTTTAAATAATACATTCACTTTTAGCCTTGAAATGCTTTAACTTCTTAATACAGGTATGAGTGATTAAAAATACAGCCTATTGTCTTTATGGAAATAAGTAAAATAACTGTAAGAGTTCAGTTGACCTTCCACAGAACTGCTTTCACTTATGTTTTCATAGGAGCTGTCCAGCCATTTCCTGAAACTCTTTTCCTTTTCCTGAAGTAGACATGGCATTCCTCTTCTTGTTACTGCTCTTTTCTCCCTGATCTGAGTGATCTGTGTTTCATCGCCTTTGCCATTCTCTGTTGAGTGCTTGCCGCTTAGATGCCCAGGGATCATTCTCATTATAAACTGTGTTTACTCTGTTCCCCTTATAGATCTTGACATAAGCTGTGCTGAAAGTCATGCCATATGCATACATTTCTTTAGTCAACAGTATCCTTAACACTGTCACTTCATTTGGAAGATATTGACATTCAACTTCACTCCTGTATATAAGTCACCACGACTCATTCCCAGCCAATCAGAAATCAGAGAATACAGGCCAAGGGCAAATGATATCAGAACCACTATGCTACTTATTTTTCCCCATAGGTAATAAAACACACGTACTTTCTCTTTTTTTCAAATAACTCCTTTTTTTCTGTCACAGTTTTTAATTATATTTTAACTTGAATAATGTATCTGCAAAATGTGAAAATTATAGAGGGCATTTGTCTAGAACATGGCAGATTCTTCAAAGAAGAAACTTTTAGAAAAGATTCTAAACAGCATGGATTTATGTCTTCTGATGTTAGCACTAAAAAAAGGAAAAGGAAAAAATAGAAGACTCTGCTGCATTGGCTTTCAGGTGAAAATCCCTGTCTGTTCCTAAGCGCTTTAAAGTTTCTGCTTCTCAGTTGCTCCCAGTGAAGAGGGACGAGCTCCTCAGCTGCAGCTCCTCCGGCTCGGACATGGAGCATCCCAGTCACTTGGGAAGACAGACGATCCTTATCCTTGCTCGCTTAGATTTTGATAAAAGAATCGTCAGTCTCAGTACAGCCCATTTCTCTACATCACTGATTCACCACAGATCCGTCCTTCCACATTTCCATTGGAAAGAAAATGTGCGTAAATGTAAGAACAACAGAAAGAGGTGTAGAGTCATTGGAACCATTGCAAGTTACCAGAATTATCAGTTCTACCTTATCAATTACTCCTTAGGAAATAAACATATTTATCATATTTGTTTTATAAGAAAATGAATGCTTTGGAAGCATCAATTCTGAAACTAATTTGGCCTTATCTTAAAACTCATAACGATTAGGTAAAAGAGAATCTATACAACTGAGTTTGACAGCAAAAGAGAGAGTACTCACAGATCAACAGGATAGAGAAATATGATTTTTTATATCTTTAAAATCTTAACTCTATGATTTTAAAGAAATGTCTTAGTATAGATAATAAATACAATAAATGCTAGAATTTTATTCAAAACATGCAGTGTATGATGGAATACAAATCAAATGCCTACCTGGAAATAAAGTATAAGCAATTATCAGGACTTTGAAGCAAATTGATTTTTAATAAGTGCTTAGCTCATGCTGGCACATTAAACAATACAGGATAGACATTAAAATATAATTATTATATCATTTAAAATCTTATTTCTTTTTGTAATGGTGACAGACGTGGGGTAACCAAGACTTTAGCCTACTCAAATAGACACACTCATAAATATAGGCCCTCAGACGTGAGAGGTCCACTGCCCATCTCTGGTCTCAGAAACATCAGCAGAACCTCTCCAGTGCGCTCTGCTTGGTCCCAGCTCCATTGCAGGGGAGGGGATCTCTGGGGAGATGGCCTGAGGCATGTAGAAGGTAATGAATGTCATCTACTAGCTCTTCTTATTTCCCCTTTGATACATACAATTTCTCTTTCCTAAATCTTGATGTTTCCTTTTGCCTCTCTTAATTCTGTTTCAACTAGCTAGTTCAAAGCAAATAAAAGCTGCTCAATATTTGTGTCAATAACTTTACTGTCACATTGTATAACTCT